>NC_053393.1:4090237-4308427 GCF_905171765.1 Bufo bufo | reverse complement strand
ATTACGGGTGACTCCTCACACACATTACAGGTGACTCCTCACACACATTACAGGTGACTCCTCACACATTACAGGTGACTCCTCACACACATTACAGGTGACTCCTCACACACATTACAGGTGACTCCTCACCACACATTACAGGTGACTCCTCACACACATTACAGGTGACTCCTCACACACATTACAGGTGACTCCTCACACACATTACAGGTGACTCCTCACACACATTACAGGTGACTCCTCACACACATTACAGGTGACTCCTCACACACATTACAGGTGACTCCTCACACACATTACAGGTGACTCCTCACACACATTACAGGTGACTCCTCACACACATTACAGGTGACTCCTCACACACATTACAGGTGACTCCTCACACACATTACAGGTGACTCCTCACACACATTACAGGTGACTCCTCACACACATTACAGGTGACTCCTCACACACATTACAGGTGACTCCTCACACACATTACAGGTGACTCCTCAACACATTACAGGTGACTCCTCACACACATTACAGGTGACTCCTCACACACATTTCAGGTGACTCCTCACACACATTACAGGTGACTCCTCACACATTACAGGTGACTCCTCACACACATTACAGGTGACTCCTCACACACATTACAGTTGATACCTCACACATTACATACAGGTGACTCCTCACACACATTTCAGGTGACTCCTCACACACATTACAGGTGACTCCTCACACACATTACAGGTGACTCCTCACACACATTTCAGGTGACTCCTCACACACATTTCAGGCGACTCCTCACACACATTACAGGTGACTCCTCACACATTACATACAGGTGACTCCTCACACATTACAGGTGACTCCTCACACACATTACAGGTGACTCCTCACACACATTACAGTTGATACCTCACACATTACATACAGGTGACTCCTCACACACATTTCAGGTGACTCCTCACACACATTACAGGTGACTCCTCACACACATTACAGGTGACTCCTCACACACATTACAGGTGACTCCTCACACACATTTCAGGTGACTCCTCACACACATTACAGGTGACTCCTCACACACATTACAGGTGACTCCTCACACACATTACAGGTGACTCCTCACACACATTACATACAGGTGACTCCTCACACACATTACAGGTGACTCCTCACACACATTACAGGTGACTCCTCACACACATTACAGGTGACTCCTCACACACATTACAGGTGACTCCTCACACACATTACAGGTGACTCCTCACACACATTACAGGTGACTCCTCACACACATTACAGGTGACTCCTCACACACATTACAGGTGACTCCTCACATTACAGTTGATACCTCACACATTACAGGTTAGGCTACTTTCACACTAGCGTTTTTCTTTTCCGGCGCTGAGTTCCGTCCTAGGGGCTCAAATCCGGAAAAGAACTGATCAGTTTTATCCCCATGCATTCTGAATGGAGAGTCAGTCCTTCAGGATGCATCAGGATGTCTTCAGTTCAGTCTTTTTGACTGATCAGGCTTTTCAGAAAAACGTAGCATGCAGTATTTTTACCTCCGGCCAAAAAGCCTGAACATTTGACTGAACGCCTTATCAGGCCTTTTTCCCATTGACTTGCATTAACGCCGGATCTGGCACTGTGTGTTCAGTCAAAACGGATCCGGCTTTTGCATGTTAAGCCCGAAAAATGTGAAAAAAAAGTTAAAGTCCATAAATGGCGGATCCGTTTTTTCCAATGCATTTTTTCATTGTGATCAAAATCCTGATCAGGATTCAAATGTAATCCGTTTTCACACGTTTTTCCGGATCCGGCGGGCAGTTCCGGTGTCGGAATTGAACGCCGGATTAAAACAACGCTAGTGTGAAAGTAGCCTTACTCCTCACACATTACATAATAATATAATAATATTATTATTATATTACCAGGACTGGATGAGCCGGGCAGATTATATTATTATATTACCAGGATCGGAGGAGCCGGGCAGATTATATTATTATATTACCAGGATCGGAGGAGCCGGGCAGATGATATTATTATATTACCAGGATCGGAGGAGCTGGGCAGATGATATTATTATATTACCAGGATCGGAGGAGCCGGGCAGATGATATTATTATATTACCAGGATCGGAGGAGCCGGGCAGATGATATTATTATATTACCAGGACTGGATGAGCCGGGCAGATGATATTATTATATTACCAGGATCGGAGGAGCCAGGCAGATGATATTATTATATTACCAGGATCGGAGGAGCCAGGCAGATGATATTATTATATTACCAGGATCGGAGGAGCTGGGCAGATGATATTATTATATTACCAGCACTGGATGAGCCGGGCAGATGATATTATTATATTACCAGGATCGGAGGAGCCGGGCAGATGATATTATTATATTACCAGGATCGGAGGAGCTGGGCAGATGATATTATTATATTACCAGGATCGGAGGAGCTGGGCAGAGGATATTATTATATTACCAGGATCGGAGGAGCCGGGCAGATGATATTATTATATTACCAGGATCGGAGGAGCCGGGCAGGATATTATTATATTACCAGGATCGGAGGAGCCGGGCAGATGATATTACTATATTACCAGGATCGGAGGAGCTGGGCAGATAATATTATTATATTACCAGGATCGGAGGAGCTGGGCAGATGATATTATTATATTACCAGGATCGGAGGAGCCGGGCAGATGATATTACTATATTACCAGGACTGGATGAGCCGGGCAGATGATATTATTATATTACCAGGATCGGAGGAGCCAGGCAGATGATATTATTATATTACCAGGATCGGAGGAGCTGGGCAGATGTTATTATTATATTACCAGGACTGGAGGAGCCGGGCAAATGATATTATTATATTACCAGGATTGGAGGAGCCGGGCAGATGATATTATTATATTACCAGGATCGGAGGAGCTGGGCAGATGATATTATTATTACCAGGATCGGAGGAGCCGGGCAAATGATATTACTATATTACCAGGATTGGAGGAGCCGGGCAGATGATATTATTATATTACCAGGATCGGAGGACGGGCAGATGATATTACTATATTACCAGGATCGGAGGAGCCGGGCAGATGACACGGGCGCGGCTCATCCACTGTAATCCCCCCGTTGACAGATACAATCATCTAGTGCCATCTGTTCTCACTGGTTTCCACCTAATTCACCTATAATCCCCTCAGCAGGCGCCAGCTCCAGGAATTTTGTCATGGCGGCTGGCACCACATCTTCACAGCCATGATTAGGAGGCACCTGTCACTCTTACTGCCCTACCAATACTTTATAATGGGGGGACCAGGCGCCCCCACCACACCTGTGCGCTGCCCACCCTACTATTCTGGGGGAGAGGCGGTATTGGGCTGTGCAGTGACCTCTTCATGTATGTGACAGGCTGGGACATGCTCCAGGGACACACTGTAAGAACCTTGCTGCTGTCTTGGAATGGAGACGCCTGGCTTCAGTGTGAGAAGAACCTGCGGAGCTCTATGATGACTGCAGAGCTTTATGCGGCCGGACTGCAGCACCACCGTGCGGTCATTCTGCCTACTGCAGGGTGATACGAACGGAGCGAATGAGGCGGCAGGTCTGACAAGAACGGACCAATCAGAGGAGCCGCCTGGATCACATGGTCCCTCCGTCATCACACACTGCAGTTCACATTGAGCAGTATTATTTATCCACATATGTCCACAGCAGATCCCATACCTCACCCTGGGAGCCTCCATCTTGTCATCCTGCTTTCAGGAAATGGCTAGACTATGGGGGGCGATGTGTCACGGTGAAGAATATGTGGGAATGAGGAGAAGATCCCCCATAACAGTGTGTCATCCACAGATCCCCCATAACAGTGTGTCCTCCACAGATCCCCATAACAGTGTGTCATCCACAGATCCCCCATAACAGTGTGTCATCCACAGATCCCCCATAACAGTGTGTCATCCACAGATCCCCATAACAGTGTGTCATCCACAGATCCCCATAACAGTGTGTCATCCACAGATCCCCCATAACAGTGTCATCCAAAGATCCCCCATAACAGTGTCATCCACAGATCCCCCATAACAGTGTCATCCACAGATCCCCCATAACAGTGTCATCCACAGATCCCCTCCATAACAGTGTCATCCACAGATCCTCCATAACAGTGTCCTCCACAGATCCTCCATAACAGTGTCCTCCACAGATCCTCCATAACAGTGTCCTCCACAGATCCTCCATAACAGTGTCATCCACAGATCCTCCATAACAGTGTCCTCCACAGATCCTCCATAACAGTGTCCTCCACAGATCCTCCATAACAGTGTCCTCCACAGATCCTCCATAACAGTGTCATCCACAGATCCCCCATAACAGTGTCACCCACAGACCCCCCATAACAGTGTCATCCAAAAATGCCCCCATAACAGTGTCATCCACAGATCCCCCATAACAGTGTCATTCACAGATCCCCCATAACAGTGTCATCCACAGATGCCCCATAACAGTGTCATCCACAGATCCCCCTTAACAGTGTCCTCCACAGATCCCCCATAACAGTGCCATAAACATATCCCCCATAACAGTGTCATCCACAGATCCCCTCCATAACAGTGTCATCCACAGATCCCCACTAACAGTGCCATAAACAGATCCCCCATAACAGTGTCATCCACAGATCCCCTCCATAACAGTGTCATACAAAGATCCCCATTACAGTGTCATCCACAGATCCCCCATAACAGTGTCATCCACAGATTCCCCATAACAGTGTCATCCACAGATCCCCCATAACAGTGTCATTCACAGATCCCCCATAACAGTGTCATCCACAGAACCCCCATAACAGTGTCATCCACAGATCCCCCATAACAGTGTCATCCACAGATCCCCCATAACAGTGTCATCCACAGATCCCCCATAACAGTGTCATCCACAGATTCCCCATAACAATGTCATCAACAGATCCCCATAACAGTGTCATTCACAGATCCCCCATAACAGTGTCTTCCACAGATCCCCCATAACAGTGTCATCCACAGATCCCCCCATAACAGTGTCATCCACAGATGCCCCCATAACAGTTGGATACGTAGAACTACAGGTAACAGCACTCTGCTAGTCAATTGCGCAAAGATATAAGCAAACACTAAAAGAATAAATGCTTGGGGGTCATACTTACTGCAAATGCAGCTAGAAGCTTTTTGCGAATATAATTGATCAAAAATATTTCGGGCCCATCTACCGGTCGTCAAGGTCGCTTCTAATCAGATGGGTCCTACTCTGACATGCCTCTCCTGGGCTTACAGCCTACAATCTGGGCAAAGTAGTACCAAGCTGCATCCTACACATGCCTCTCCCAGGTTGTGAGCCTGCAGTATGGGCTGGGTAGAATACAGCTGTACAAGCTATCTAATTAAAAGCACATGGTAAATGGGCTGGTGGTGCACGGTTCAATCTCACCACCATGGGAGCCACTCCCCTAGTGGCAGTGACAATGGGGAAAAAATAAACGAACCAGCACCTCCACAATAAGTGAATATAAGAACGCAGGTGCACGCTACCTTGGCTAAAACACACTTGGATACGTAGAACTACAGGTAACAGCACTCTGCTAGTCAATTGCGCAAAGATATAAGCAAACACTAAAAGAATAAATGCTTGGGGGTCATACTTACTGCAAATGCAGCTAGAAGCTTTTTGCGAATATAATTGATCAAAAATATTGTTCGTTTATTTTTTCCCCATTGTCACTGCCACTAGGGGAGTGGCTCCCCCTGGTGGTGAGATTGAACCGTGCACCACCAGCCCATTTACCATGTGCTTTTAATTAGATAGCTTGTACAGCTGTATTCTACCCAGCCCATACTGCAGGCTCACAACCTGGGAGAGGCATGTGTAGGATGCAGCTTGGTACTACTTTGCCCAGATTGTAGGCTGTAAGCCCAGGAGAGGCATGTCAGAGTAGGACCCATCTGATTAGAAGCGACCTTGACGACCGGTAGATGGGCCCGAAATATTTTTGATCAATTATATTCGCAAAAAGCTTCTAGCTGCATTTGCAGTAAGTATGACCCCCAAGCATTTATTCTTTTAGTGTTTGCTTATATCTTTGCGCAATTGACTAGCAGAGTGCTGTTACCTGTAGTTCTACGTATCCAAGTGTGTTTTAGCCAAGGTAGCTTGCACCTGCGTTCTTATATTCACTTATTGTGGAGGTGCTGGTTCGTTTATTTTTTGCCCCCATAACAGTGTCATCCACAGATCCCCCATAACAGTGTCCTCCACAGATCCCCCATAACAGTGTCCTCCACAGATCCCCCATAACAGTGTCATCCACAGATGCCCCATAACAGTGTCCTCCACAGATCCCCCTAACAATGCCATAAACAGATCCCCCATAACAGTGTCCTCCACAGATCCCCTCCATAACAGTGTCCTCCACAGATCCCCTCCATAACAGTGTCATCCACAGATCCCCTCCATAACAGTGTCATCCACAGATCCCCTCCATAACAGTGTCATCCACAGATCCCCATTACAGTGTCATCCACAGATCCCCCTAACAATGCCATAAACAGATCCCCCATAACAGTGTCCTCCACAGATCCCCTCCATAACAGTGTCATCCACAGATCCCCTCCATAACAGTGTCATCCACAGATCCCCTCCATAACAGTGTCATTCACAGATCCCCATTACAGTGTCATCCACAGATCCCCCATAACAGTGTCATCCACAGATCCCCCATAACAGTGTCATCCACAGATCCCCCATAACAGTGTCATCCACAGATCCCCATTACAGTGTCATCCACAGATCCTCCATAACAGTGTCATCCACAGAACCCCCATAACAGTGTCATTCACAGATCCCCCATAACAGTGTCATTCACAGATCCCCCATAACAGTGTCATCCACAGATCCCCATAACAGTGTCATCCACAGATCCGCATAACAGTGCCATCCACAGATCCCCCATAACAGTGCCATAAACATATCCCCCATAACAGTGTCATCCACAGATCCCCTCCATAACAGTGTCATCCACAGTTCCCCTAAATAACAGAGTCTACATCCACAGATCCCCCATAACAGTGTCATCCACAGATCCCCCATAACAGTGTCATCCACAGATCCCCCATAACAGTGTCATCCACAGATCCCCCATAACAGTGTCATCCACAGATCCCCCATAACAGTGTCATCCACAGATCCCCCATAACAGTGTCATCCACAGATCCCCATTACAGTGTCATCCACAGATCCTCCATAACAGTGTCACCCACAGATCCCCCATAACAGTGTCATCTACAGATCCCCATTACAGTGTCATCCACAGATCCTCCATAACAGTGTCATCCACAGATCCCCCATAACAGTGTCATCCACAGATCCCCCATAACAGTGTCATCCACAGATCCTCCATAACAGTGTCATCCACAGATCCTCCATAACAGTGTCATCCACAGATCCCCATAACAGTGCCATAAACAGATCCCCCCTAACAGTGCCATAAACAGATCCCCCATAACAGTGTCATCCACAGATCCCCATAACAGTGTCATCCACAGATCCCCATAACAGTGCCATCCACAGATCCCCCATAACAGTGCCATCCACAGATCCCCCATAACAGTGCCATCCACAGATCCCCCATAACAGTGTCATCCACAGATCCCCATAACAGTGTCATCCACAGATCCCCATAACAGTGCCATCCACAGATCCCCCATAACAGTGCCATAAACATATCCCCCATAACAGTGTCATCCACAGATCCCCTCCATAACAGTGTCATCCACAGACCCCCCATAACAGTGTCATCCACAGATCCCCCATAACAGTGACATCCACAGAGCCCCATAACAGTGTCATCCACAGATCCCCCATAACAGTGTCATCCACAGAACCTCCATTACAGTGTCATCCAAAAATGCCCCCATAACAGTGTCATCCACAGATCCTCCATAACAGTGTCCTCCACAGATCCTCCATAACTGTGTCCTCCACAGATCCTCCATAACAGTGTCATCCACAGATCCCCCATAACAGTGACATCCACAGAGCCCCCATAACAGTGTCATCCACAGATCCCGCTAACAGTGCCATAAACAGATCACCCATAACAGTGTCATCCACAGATCCCCCATAACAGTGTCATCCACAGATCCCCTCCATAACAGTGTCATCCACAGATCCCCTCCATAACAGTGTCATCCACAGATCCCCTCCATAACAGTGTCATCCACAGATCCCCTCCATAACAGTGTCATCCACAGATCCCCATTACAGTGTCATCCACAGATCCCCCATAACAGTGTCATCCACAGATCCCCATTACAGTGTCATCCACAGATCCTCAATACAGTGTCATCCACAGATCCCCCATAACAGTGTCATCCACAGATCCCCCATAACAGTGTCATCCACAGATCCCCCATAACAGTGTCATCCACAGATCCCCATAACAGTGTCATCCACAGATCCCCCATAACAGTGTCATCCACAGATCCCCCATAACAGTGTCATCCACAGATCCCCCATAACAGTGTCATCCACAGATCCCCCATAACAGTGTCATCCACAGATCCCCTAAATAACAGTGTCATCCACAGATCCCCATAACAGTGTCATCCACAGATCCCCCATAACAGTGTCATCCACAGATCCCCCATAACAGTGTCATCCACAGATCCTCAATACAGTGTCATCCACAGATCCTCCATAACAGTGTCATCCACAGATCCCCCATAACAGTGTCATCCACAGATGCCCCCATAACAGTGTCATCCACAGATGCCCCCATAACAGTGTCATCCACAGATGCCCCCATAACAGTGTCATCCACAGATGCCCCCATAACAGTGTCATCCACAGATCCCCCCATAACAGTGTCATCCACAGATGCCCCCATAACAGTGTCATCCACAGATCCCCCTAATAATGCCATAAACAGATCCCCCATAACAGTGTCATCCACGGATCCCCGATAACAGTGTCATTTACAGATCCCCTCCATAACAGTGTCATTCACAGATCCCCTCCATAACAGTGTCATCCACAGATCCCCATTACAGTGTCATCCACAGATCCCCCATAACAGTGTCATCCACAGATACCCCATAACAGTGTCATCCACAGATCCCCCATAACAGTGTCATCCACAGATCCTCCATAACAGTGTCATCCACAGATCCTCCATAACAGTGTCATCCACAGATCCCCCATAACAGTGTCATCCACAGATCCCCCATAACAGTGTCATCCACAGATCCCCCATAACAGTGCCATTCACAGATCCCCCATAACAGTATCATCCACAGATCCCCCATAACAGTGTCATTTACATATCCCTCATAACAGTGTCATTCACAGTTCTTCCATAACAGTGTCATTCACAGTTCTTCCATAACAGTGTCATCCACAGATCCCCCATAACAGTGTTATTCACAGATCCCCCATAACAGTGTCATCCACAGATCCTTATAACGGTGTGTCCTCCACAGATCCCCCATAACAGTGTCATCCACAGATCCCCCATAACAGTGTCATTCACAGATCCCCCATAACAGTGTCATCCACAGATCACCCATAACAGTGTCATCCACAGATCCCCCATAACAGTGACATCCAGTGGCCGTTTTTTTTTACTGGGGGGCCCCATGTGATGCGCCCCATACTCTGATGCTTATGAGATGGCTGTATTAGTGTCCCCAGTGCAGCGGCTCCTGGACGTTACCTTTGCTGATTGGCGGTGTAGTCCTCGTCTCTGGAGGCTGCGGAGGGCAGGGGAGGAGGGAGATGCTGCAAGGAGAGAAAGCAATGTGTTATATGGCGGGTAACAAGGCGCCTTCTTCACCTTATTGTCCACATGTTCCCACAGATACAACCTTCTTCCATCGAGGAGTAATAGAAAAAGAGCAGTGGAACTGAGCTGGGAACGTCCACATAACACCCCCGCACTCTGCAGAGCCTGCCCCCGGGGAGCGATCACAGAAATAACTAATGATAATGTAATAGTGACAGACGTCCACATAACAGCCCCCGCACTCTGCAGAGCCTGCCCCCTGGGGGGCGATCACAGAAATAATAATGATAATGTAAGTGACAGACGTCCACATAACAGCCCCCGCACACTGCAGAGCCTGCCCCCGGGGAGCGATCACAGAAATAACTAATGATAATGTAATAGTGACAGACGTCCACATAACAGCCCCCGCACTCTGCAGAGCCTGCCCCCTGGGGGGCGATCACAGAAATAACTAATGATAATGTAATAGTGACAGACGTCCACATAACAGCCCCCGCACACTGCAGAGCCTGCCCCTGGGGGGCGATCACAGAAATAACTAATGATAATGTAATAGTGACAGACGTCCACATAACAGCCCCCGCACACTGCAGAGCCTGCCCTCGGGGAGCGATCACAGAAATAACTAATGATAATGTAATAGTGACAGACGTCCACATAACAGCCCCCGCACACTGCAGAGCCTGCCCCCGGGGAGCGATCACAGAAATAACTAATGATAATGTAATAGTGACAGACGTCCACATAACAGCCCCCGCACACTGCAGAGCCTGCCCCCGGGGAGCGATCACAGAAATAACTAATGATAATGTAATAGTGACAGACGTCCACATAACAGCCCCCGCACACTGCAGAGCCTGCCCCCGGGGGGCGATCACAGAAATAACTAATGATAATGTAATAGTGACAGACGTCCACATAACAGCCCCGCACTCTGCAGAGCCTGCCCCTGGGGGGCGATCACAGAAATAACTAATGATAATGTAATAGTGACAGACGTCCACATAACAGCCCCCGCACACTGCAGAGCCTGCCCCCGGGGAGCGATCACAGAAATAACTAATGACAATGTAATAGTGACAGACGTCCCCATAACAGCCCCCGCACACTGCAGAGCCTGCCCCCGGGGAGCGATCACAGAAATAACTAATGACAATGTAATAGTGACAGACGTCCACATAACAGCCCCCGCACACTGCAGAGCCTGCCCCGGGGGGCGATCACAGAAATAACTAATGATAATGTAATAGTGACAGACGTCCACATAACAGCCCCGCACTCTGCAGAGCCTGCCCCCGGGGGCGATCACAGAAATAACTAATGATAATGTAATAGTGACAGACGTCCACATAACAGCCCCCGCACACTGCAGAGCCTGCCCCGGGGAGCGATCACAGAAATAACTAATGATAATGTAATAGTGACAGACGTCCACATAACAGCCCCCGCACACTGCAGAGCCTGCCCCGGGGAGCGATCACAGAAATAACTAATGACAATGTAATAGTGACAGACGTCCACACAACAGCCCCCGCACACTGCAGAGCCTGCCCCCGGGGAGCGATCACAGAAATAACTAATGACAATGTAATAGTGACAGACGTCCACATAACAGCCCCCGCACACTGCAGAGCCTGCCCCGGGGGGGCGATCACAGAAATAACTAATGACAATGTAATAGTGACAGACGTCCACATAACAGCCCCCGCACACTGCAGAGCCTGCCCCCGGGGGGCGATCACAGAAATAACTAATGACAATGTAATAGTGACAGGCGTCCACATAACAGCCCCCGCACTCTGCAGAGCCTGCCCCTGGGGGGCGATCACAGATATAACTAATGATAATGTAATAGTGACAGACGTCCACATAACAGCCCCCGCACTCTGCAGAGCCTGCCCCCGGGGAGCGATCACAGAAATAACTAATGATAGAGCCTGCCCCCGGGGAGCGATCACAGAAATAACTAATGACAATGTAATAGTGACAGACGTCCACATAACAGCCCCCGCACTCTGCAGAGCCTGCCCCCGGGGGGCGATCACAGAAATAACTAATGATAATGTAATAGTGACAGACGTCCACATAACAGCCCCCGCACACTGCAGAGCCTGCCCCTGGGGGGCGATCACAGAAATAACTAATGATAATGTAATAGTGACAGACGTCCACATAACAGCCCCCGCACACTGCAGAGCCTGCCCCCGGGGAGCGATCACAGAAATAACTAATGACAATGTAATAGTGACAGACGTCCACATAACAGCCCCCGCACTCTGCAGAGCCTGCCCCGGGAGCGATCACAGAAATAACTAATGACAATGTAATAGTGACAGACGTCCACATAACAGCCCCCGCACTCTGCAGAGCCTGCCCCGGGGAGCGATCACAGAAATAACTAATGATAATGTAATAGTGACAGACGTCCACATAACAGCCCCCGCACACTGCAGAGCCTGCCCCCGGGGAGCGATCACAGAAATAACTAATGATAATGTAATAGTGACAGACGTCCACATAACACCCCCCGCACTCTGCAGAGCCTGCCCCCGGGGGGCGATCACAGAAATAACTAATGATAATGTAATAGTGACAGACGTCCACATAACAGCCCCCGCACTCTGCAGAGCCTGCCCCCTGGGGGGCGATCACAGAAATAACTAATGATAATGTAATAGTGACAGACGTCCACATAACAGCCCCCGCACACGGCAGAGCCTGCCCCCGGGGAGCGATCACAGAAATAACTAATGACAATGTAATAGTGACAGACGTCCACATAACAGCCCCCGCACACTGCAGAGCCTGCCCCCGGGGGGCGATCACAGAAATAACTAATGATAATGTAATAGTGACAGACGTCCACATAACAGCCCCCGCACTCTGCAGAGCCTGCCCCCGGGGGGCGATCACAGAAATAACTAATGATAATGTAATAGTGACAGACGTCCACATAACAGCCCCCGCACACTGCAGAGCCTGCCCCCGGGGAGCGATCACAGAAATAACTAATGACAATGTAATAGTGACAGACGTCCACATAACAGCCCCCGCACACTGCAGAGCCTGCCCCCGGGGGGCGATCACAGAAATAACTAATGACAATGTAATAGTGACAGGCGTCCACATAACAGCCCCCGCACACTGCAGAGCCTGCCCCCTGGGGGGCGATCACAGAAATAACTAATGACAATGTAATAGTGACAGACGTCCACATAACAGCCCCCGCACACTGCAGAGCCTGCCCCCTGGGGGGCGATCACAGATATAACTAATGATAATGTAATAGTGACAGACGTCCACATAACAGCCCCGCACTCTGCAGAGCCTGCCCCCTGGGGGGCGATCACAGAAATAACTAATGACAATGTAATAGTGACAGACGTCCACATAACAGCCCCCGCACTCTGCAGAGCCTGCCCCTGGGGGGCGATCACAGAAATAACTAATGATAATGTAATAGTGACAGACATCCACATAACAGCCCCCGCACACTGCAGAGCCTGCCCCCAGGGGGCGATCACAGAAATAACTAATGACAATGTAATAGTGACAGACATCCACATAACAGCCCCCGCACACTGCAGAGCCTGCCCCCGGGGGGCGATCACAGAAATAACTAATGATAATGTAATAATGACAGACGTCCACATAACAGCCCCGCACTCTGCAGAGCCTGCCCCCGGGGGGCGATCACAGAAATAACTAATGACAATGTAATAGTGACAGACATCCACATAACAGCCCCTGCACACTGCAGAGCCTGCCCCCGGGGGGGCGATCACAGAAATAACTAATGATAATGTAATAGTGACAGACGTCCACATAACAGCCCCCGCACTCTGCAGAGCCTGCCCCCGGGGGGCGATCACAGAAATAACTAATGATAATGTAATAGTGACAGACGTCCACATAACAGCCCCCGCACTCTGCAGAGCCTGCCCCGGGGGGCGATCACAGAAATAACTAATGATAATGTAATAGTGACAGAATATTAGAGATAGCAGTGCTAGAATAGTATTGAAAACTGGTACTAAATCACTACTGATATTATACTAGGAAAGTAATGTTCTATCACAATTGTGATATACAGCAGATAGCTCACTAGTAATAACAGAGATAGCATTTTATAATATTATTAATACATTTCTAGTGATCGAATAGAAATAATGAAATAATATAATATCAATGATAACATGCTTCTGACAGCGGTCGTAAAATACTAGTGATAACAAACTAAAAAGATAGATAAAAAACAGATTCTAGTGAAGATAGTAAAAAATAGTTATTGGACATAAAATAATATTGATACTTAAGATAATATACTGGTGATACTAGAGATTATATACTAGTGATACTAGAGATAATGTACTAGTGATACTAGAGATAATGTACTAGTGATACTAGAGATAATATACTGGTAATACTAGAGATAATATACTAGTGATACTAGAGATTATATACTATTGATACTAGAGATAATGTACTAGTGATAATAGAGATAATGTACTAGTGATACTAGAGATTATATACTAGTGATAATAGAGATTATATACTAGTGATACTAGAGATTATATACTAGTGATACTAGAGATAATACACTGGTGATACTAGAGATTATATACTAGTGATACTAGAGATAATATACATATATATATAATTATTTCCCCCACTGTATATAATCTCTAGTATCACTAGTATATAATCTCTAGTATCACTAGTATATAATCTCTAGTATCACCAGTACATTATCTCTATTATCACTAGTACATTATCTCTAGTATCACTAGTATATTATCTCTAGTATTACTAGTATATTATCTCTAGTATTACTAGTATATTATCTCTAGTATCACTAGTATATTATCTCTAGTATCACTAGTATATAATCTCTAGTATCACTAGTATATAATCTCTAGTATCACCAGTGTATTATCTCTAGTATCACTAGTATATAATCTCTAGTATCACTAGTATATAATCTCTAGTATCACCAGTGTATTATCTATAGTATCACTAAAATATAATCTCTAGTATCACTAGTATATAATCTCTAGTATCAAAACTGTATTATCTCTAGTATCACTAGTATATAAAATCTAGTATATAATCTCTAGTATCACTAGAATATAATCTCTAGTATCACCAGTGTATTATCTCTAGTATCACTAGTATATAATCTCTAGTATCACTAGTATATAATCTCTATTATCACTAGTATATAATCTCTAGTATCACTAGTACATTATCTCTATTATCACTAGTACATTATCTCTAGTATCAATAGTATATAATCTCTAGTATCACTAGTATATTATCTCTAGTATTACCAGTATATTATCTCTAGTATCTATACTAGTGATACTAGAGATAATACAGTTTTGATACTAGAGATTATATACTAGTGATACTAGAGATTATATTTTAGTGATACTATAGATAATACACTGGTGATACTAGAGATTATATACTAGTGATACTAGAGATTACATACTAGTGATACTAGAGATAATACACTGGTGATACTAGAGATTATATACTAGTGATACTAGAGATTATATACTAGTGATACTAGAGATAATATACTAGTGATACTAGAGATAATATACTAGTAATACTAGAGATAATATACTAGTAATACTAGAGATAATATACTAGTGATACTAGAGATAATGTACTAGTGATAATAGAGATAATGTACTGGTGATACTAGAGATTATATACTAGTGATACTAGAGATTATATACTAGTGATACTAGAGATTATATACAGTGGGGGAAATAATTATATATATATATGTATATTATCTCTAGTATCACTAGTTATAATCTCTAGAATCACTAGTATATAAAATCTAGTATAATCTCTAGTATCACCAGTGTATTATCTCTAGTATCACTAGTATATAATCTCTAGTATCACTAGTATATAATCTCTAGTATCACTAGTATATTATCTCTAGTATTACTAGTATATTATCTCTAGTATCACTAGTATATTATCTCTAGTATCGCTAGTATATATCTATAGTATATAATCTCTAGTATATAATCTCTAGTATCACCAGTGTATTATCTCTAGTATCACTAGTATATAATATCTAGTATCACTAGTACATTATCTCTAGTATCACTAGTATATTATCTCTAGTATCACCAGTATATAATGTCTAGTATCACTAGTATATAATGTCTAGTATCACTAGTATATTATCTCTAGTATCAATAGTATATAATCTCTAGTATCACTAGTATATAATCTCTAATATCACTAGTACATTATCTCTAGTATCACTAGTATATTATCTCTAGTATCACTAGTATATTATCTCTAGTATTACTAGTATATTATCTCTAGTATCACTAGTATATTATCTCTAGTATCACTAGTATATTATCTCTAGTATAACTAGTATATAATCTCTAGTATCACTGGTATATTATCTCTAGTATCACTAGTATATAATCTCTAGAATCACTAGTAAATAAAATCTAGTATATAATCTCTAGTATCACTAGAATATAATCTCTAGTATCACCAGTGTATTATCTCTAGTATCACTAGTACAGTGGGGGAAATAATTATTTGACCCCTCACTGATTTTGTAAGTTTGTCCAATGACAAAGAAATGAAAAGTCTCAGAACAGTATCATTTCAATGGTAGGTTTATTGTAACAGTGGCAGATAGCACATCAAAAGGAAAATCGAAAAAAAAACTTTAAATAAAAGATAGCAACTGATTTGCATTTCATTGAGTGAAATAAGTATTTGAACCCCTACCAACCATTAAGAGTTCTGGCTCCCACAGAGTGGTTAGACACTTCTACTCAATTAGTCACCCTCATTAAGGACACCTGTCTTAACTAGTCACCTGTATAAAAGACACCTGTCCACAGAATCAATCAATCAAGCAGACTCCAAACTCTCCAACATGGGAAAGACCAAAGAGCTGTCCAAGGATGTCAGAGACAAAATTGTAGACCTGCACAAGGCTGGAATGGGCTACAAAACCATTAGCAAGAAGCTGGGAGAGAAGGTGACAACTGTTGGTGCGATTGTTCGAAAATGGAAGGAGCACAAAATGACCATCAATCGACCTCGCTCTGGGGCTCCACGCAAGATCTCACCTCGTGGGGTGTCAATGGTTCTGAGAAAGGTGAAAAAGCATCCTAGAACTACACGGGAGGAGTTAGTTAATGACCTCAAATTAGCAGGGACCACAGTCACCAAGAAAACCATTGGAAACACATTACACCGCAATGGATTAAAATCCTGCAGGGCTCGCAAGGTCCCCCTGCTCAGGAAGGCACATGTGCAGGCCCGTCTGAAGTTTGCCAATGAACACCTGAATGATTCAGAGAGTGACTGGGAGAAGGTGCTGTGGTCTGATGAGACCAAAATAGAGCTCTTTGGCATTAACTCAACTCGCTGTGTTTGGAGGAAGAAAAATGCTGCCTATGACCCCCAAAACACCGTCCCCACCGTCAAGCATGGGGGTGGAAACATTTTGCTTTGGGGGTGTTTTTCTGCTAAGGGCACAGGACAACTTATTCGCATAAACGGGAAAATGGACGGAGCCATGTATCGTGAAATCCTGAGCGACAACCTCCTTCCCTCTGCCAGGAAACTGAAAATGGGTCGTGGATGGGTGTTCCAGCACGACAATGACCCAAAACATACAGCAAAGGCAACAAAGGAGTGGCTCAAGAAGAAGCACATTAAGGTCATGGAGTGGCCTAGTCAGTCTCCGGACCTTAATCCAATCGAAAACCTATGGAGGGAGCTCAAGCTCAGAGTTGCACAGAGACAGCCTCGAAACCTTAGGGATTTAGAGATGATCTGCAAAGAGGAGTGGACCAACATTCCTCCTAAAATGTGCGCAAACTTGGTCATCAATTACAAGAAACGTTTGACCTCTGTGCTTGCAAACAAGGGTTTTTCCACCAAGTATTAAGTCTAGTAGGTTTTTTGTTAGAGGGTTCAAATACTTATTTCACTCAATGAAATGCAAATCAGTTGCTATTCTTTTATTTAAGTTATTTTTTCGATTTTCCTTTTGATGTGCTATCTGCCACTGTTACAATAAACCTACCATTGAAATGATACTGTTCTGAGACTTTTCATTTCTTTGTCTTGGACAACTTACAAAATCAGTGAGGGGTCAAATAATTATTTCCCCACTGTACTAGTGATACTAGAGATAATACACTGGTGATACTAGAGATTATATTCTAGTGATACTAGAGATTATATACTAGATTTGTATTTACTAGTGATACTAGAGATAATATACCAGTGATACTAGAGATTATATACTAGTGATACAGAGATAATATACTAGTATACTAGAGATAATATACTAGTGGATTCTAGAGATAATATACTAGTAATACTAGAGATAATATACTAGTGATACTAGAGATAATGTACTAGTGATACTAGAGATTATATACTAGTGATACTAGAGATAATGTACTAGTGATATTAGAGATTATATACTAGTGATACTAGAGATTATATACTATTGATACTAGAGATAATATACTAGTGATACTAGACATTATATACTGGTGATACTAGAGATAATATACTAGTGATACTAGAGATAATGTACTAGTGATACTAGATATTATATACTAGTGATACTAGAGATAATACACTGGTGATACTAGAGATTATATACTAGAGATTATATACTAGCGATACTAGAGATTATATACTAGTGATACTAGAGAAAATATACTAGTGATACTAGAGATTATATACTAGTGATACTAGAGATAATACACTGGTGATACTAGAGATTATATACTAGATTTTATATACTAGTGATTCTAGAGATTATATACTAGTGATACTAGAGATAATATACCAGTGATACTAGAGATAATATACTAGTGATACTAGAGATAATATACTAGTGATACTAGAGATAATATACTAGTAATACTAGAGATAATATACTAGTGATACTAGAGAATAATGTACTATTGATACTAGAGATAATGTACTAGTGATATTAGAGATTATATACTAGTGATACTAGAGATTATATGCTGGTGATACTAGAGATAATACACTGGTTATACTAGATATTATACACTGGTGATACTAGAGATATATACTAGTGATACAAGAGATAATATACTAGTGATACTAGAGATAATGTACTAGTGATAACTAGAGATTATATCTGTGATACTAGAGATAATATACTAGTGATACTAAGAGATAATGTACTAGTAATACTAGCGATTATATACTAGTGATACTGAGATTATATACTGGTGATACTAGAGATAATATACTAGTGATACTAGAGATTATATACTAGTGATACTAGAGATAATGTACTAGTGATACTAGAGATAATACACTGGTTATACTAGAGATTATATACTAGTGATACTAGAGATAATATACTAGTGATACTAGAGATAAGTTACTAGTGATACTAGAGATAATGTACTAGTGATACTAGAGATTATATGCTGGTGATACTAGAGATAATATACTAGTGATACTAGACATAATAATACACTGGTGATACTAGAGATTATTACACTAGTGATACTCGAGATATATACTAGTGATACTAGAGATAATACAGTTGTTGATACTAGAGATTATATACTAGTGATACAAGAGATTATATTTTAGTGATACTATAGATAATACACTGGTTGATACTAGAGATTATATACTAGTGATACTAGAGATATATACTAGTGATACTAGAGATAATACACTGGTGATACTAGAGATTATATTCTAGTGATACTTAGAGATTATATACTAGATTTTATATAGCTAGTGATACTAGAGATAATATACAGTGATACTAGAGATTATATATCTGTGGTGAGTACTAGAGATAATATACTAGTGATACTAGAGATAATATACTAGTAATACTAGAGATAATATACTGGTGATACTAGAGATAATATACTGGTGATACTAGAGATTATATACTAGTGATACTAGAAATAATATACTAGTGATACTAGCGATAATGTACTAGTGATACTAGAGATTATATACTAGTGATACTAGAGATAATATACTAGTAATACTAGAGATAATGTACTAGTGATACTAGAGATTATATACTAGTGATACTAGAGATAATATACTAGTGATACTAGAGATTATATACTAGTGATACTAGAGATTATAACTAGTGATAATAGAGATTATATACTGGTGATACAAGAGATTATATACTAGTGATACTAGAAATAATATACTAGTGATACTAGAGATAATATACTAGTGATACTAGAGATTATATACTAGTGATACTAGAGATTATATACTGATGATACTAGAGATAATATACTGGTGATACTAGAGATTATATACTAGTGATACTAGAAATAATATACTAGTGATACTAGCGATAATGTACTAGTGATACTAGAGATTATATACTAGTGATACTAGAGATAATACACTGGTGATACTAGAGATTATATACTAGTGGTACTAGTGATTATATACTGGTGATACTAGAGATTATATACTAGTGATACTAGAGATTATATACTAGTGATACTAGAGATAATGTACTAGTGATACTAGATATTATATACTAGTGATACTAGAGATAATACACTGGTGATACTAGAGATTATATACTAGAGATTATATACTAGCGATACTAGAGATTATATACTAGTGATACTAGAGAAAATATACTAGTGATACTAGAGATAATATACTAGTGATACTAGAGATTATATACTAGTGATACTAGAGATAATACACTGGTGATACTAGAGATTATATACTAGAGATTATATACTAGCGATACTAGAGATTATATACTAGTGATACTAGAGATAATATACTAGTGATACTAGAGATAATATATTAGTGATACTAGAGATTATATACTAGTGGTACTAGTGATTATATACTGGTGATACTAGAGATTATATACTAGTGATACTAGAGATTATATACTAGAGATAATACACTGGTGATACTAGAGATTATATACTAGTGATACTAGAGATAATATACTAGTGATACTAGAGATAATATACTAGTGATACTAGAGATAATATACTAGTAATACTAGAGATAATGTACTAGTGATACTAGAGATTATATACTGGTGATACTAGAGATAATATACTAGTGATACTAGAGATTATATACTAGTGATACTAGAGATAATATACTAGTGATAATAGAGATTATATACTGGTGATACAAGAGATTATATACTAGTGATACTAGAAATAATATACTAGTGATACTAGAGATAATGTACTAGTGATACTAGAGATTATATACTAGTGATACTAGAGATTATATACTGATGATACTAGAGATAATATACTGGTGATACTAGAGATTATATACTAGTGATACTAGAAATAATATACTAGTGATACTAGCGATAATGTACTAGTGATACTAGAGATTATATACTAGTGATACTAGAGATAATACACTGGTGATACTAGAGATTATATACTAGTGGTACTAGTGATTATATACTGGTGATACTAGAGATTATATACTAGTGATACTAGAGATTATATACTAGTGATACTAGAGATAATGTACTAGTGATACTAGATATTATATACTAGTGATACTAGAGATAATACACTGGTGATACTAGAGATTATATACTAGAGATTATATACTAGCGATACTAGAGATTATATACTAGTGATACTAGAGAAAATATACTAGTGATACTAGAGATAATATACTAGTGATACTAGAGATTATATACTAGTGATACTAGAGATAATACACTGGTGATACTAGAGATTATATACTAGCGATACTAGAGATTATATACTAGTGATACTAGAGATAATATACTAGTGATACTAGAGATAATATATTAGTGATACTAGAGATTATATACTAGTGGTACTAGTGATTATATACTGGTGATACTAGAGATTATATACTAGTGATACTAGAGATTATATACTAGTGATACTAGAGATTATATACTAGAGATAATACACTGGTGATACTAGAGATTATATACTAGTGATACTAGAGATTATATACTATTGATACTAGAGATTATATACTATTGATACTAGAGATGATATACTATTGATACTAGAGATAATATTTTAGTGATACTAGAGATAATACACTGGTGATACTACATATTATATACTTGTAATGGCAGATGAATTGACCCTTTATAACAAATACTACTAGTAATATCTGCCACAGTCCCATAGGTCAGTGAACAGGTATAGCGTCTGTGATGTCATCATGCTGGGTATACTGGTTACAGCCAGGACACTGTGGTCACCCTATTCTTCTGTGACCTTTGTCTGGTCGTCTGATATGGATGGGTTCACATCATGTTTTTGCCGTCCGCTATATCCTATACTTCTATCCTATGTAACCGCTGTGTTCGAGTAAATGCCTCCTATGTCCAAGTTCACACTTAAATATGCTACACGCAGTTTAAAGGGAACCTGTCATGTGGATATTTGATTATAATCTAACTAATTATATACAATCATTAACTACTAAAAAGTGCTTTATGTATTCACTTACTGGTGTGACAGATGGTTACATCATAATATACACACAAAGATGCCGCATGCTAATGAGCTGATTTGAGTCCAGCGTGATGTCAGTGAGTCCAGCGTATATTTAATTCAGCGCTATAGCCACTCCCCTGCCCACCTGCTGCTGATTCATATGGAAACAAACTGTCAATCAGCAGCAGGTGGGCGGGGAGAGTCAGGAGCTCATGAATATTCATGACTCATCACTATCAGCTGGAGCTTTTCAATACAAGATGTTGGCAGATTGACCGGGTCAATTAAAGAAAGTGACCCAGCATTGTGCTAAGAGAATCGGTCACTTATTTATGTTGCCCTTAGTTAGGACACCATAAAACTGGTGACAGGTTCCCTTTAAGGATGTAAAACTCCCAATGTGTCAGAAAACCTCAGTCAGTTGTGGAGGCCCTCAGTGTGGACCCAGCATGTGAATCTAGAGAGGACACATCAATGTATGGTGCTATCATGGAAGTCCATGGTAAAAACCTCAGTGTACTGATCTACAATGTAAGCTTTCTCAGTGTATGGATCTATCAGGTAAGTCTATGGTGTAACACATCAGTGCATGGGTCCATCAGGTAAGTCGATGGTACAGGCCTCAGTGTATGGGTCCATCACTTATGTCTAAGGTGAAGTACATCAGTGCATGGATCCATCAGCTAAGTTTATGGTGAAGTACCTCAGTGTATGGATGCACCATGGAAGACTATGGCGTAACAGATCAGTGTATGGATCTATCAAAAAAGTCCATGGTGAAGCACATCAGTGTATCGGTTCATCATGAAAGTCTATGGTGATGCAACTTAGTGTATGGATCCATCATGGAAATCTAAGGTGAAAATACTCAATGTATGAGTCCCCATCAGTGTATGGATCCATCATGTAAATCTAGGGTGAAAATCCTCAATGTATGGGTTTTCCCCATAGTGTAATGGATTAATAATGTAAATTTGGGTTGAAAGATACTCAGTGGTATGGTTACATCAGTTTAGTCTATGATGACAGCAAACTTATATGGGTCTATCAAGTATGTCTTTGGTGAAGCAACTACTGTGGTATGGGGGTCTATCATTTAAGCCTTACCTGTGTCAAGGATCTCAGTGTATGGATCCATCAGTTAAGGCTATGGTGGCGACCTCAGTGTATGGATCTATCATATAAGTTTATGGTGAACCACATCAGTGTATGGATCCATCAGGTAAGTCTATGGTGAAGCATCTCAGTGTATGGATCCATCATGGAAGTCTATGGTGAAGCATCTCAGTGTATGGATCCATTATCGAAGTCTATGGTGAAGCATCTCAGTGTACGGATCCATCATGGAAGTCTATGGTGAAGCATCTCAGTGTATGGATCCATCATGGAAGTCTATGGTGAAGCATCTCAGTGTATGGATCCATCAGGAAGTCTATGGTGAAGCATCTCAGTGTATGATCCATCATGGAAGTCTATGGTGAAGCATCTCAGTGTATGGCTCCATCATGGAAGTCTATGGTGAAGCATCTCAGTGTATGGATCCATCATGGAAGTCTATGGTGAAGCATCTCAGTGTATGGATCCATCATGGAAGTCTATGGTGAAGCATTTCAGTGTATGGATCCATCATGGAAGTCTATGGTGAAGCATCTCAGTGTATGGATCCATCATCGAAGTCTATGGTGAAGCATCTCAGTGTATGGATCCATCATGGAAGTCTATGGTGAAGCATTTTAGTGTATGGATCCATCATGGAAGTCTATGGTGAAGCATCTCAGTGTATGGATCCCATCATGGAGTCAGTCGTGGAGACTTAAGTGTACGGATCTATCATGCAAGTCTATAGCGAAGCAAATCAGTGTTTGGGTCCGTCATGGAAATCTATTGTGAAGCACCTCAGTGGAAGGATCTATCAGGTAAGTCTATGATGAAGCACATCACTGTATGGATCCATCAGGTAAGTCAGCGGTGAAGCACATCAGTGTATGGGTCCAATCAGGATAATTCTGTTGTCAAGCACATCATAGTATGGGTCGATCATGATGTCTAAAGTTCATTTATTTCAGTAATACAACTTAAAAGGTGAAGCTAACATGAGCCTCGTCCACAGGCAGAGCGAGATATTTAAAGCCTTTATCTCTTATATTATATATAAAAATGAGTGTCTGTCTGTCTGTCTGGACGTTCTTTTGCGCGACCAAACGACTGGACCGATCTTCACCAAATTTGGCACACAGGTACATCAGGTGTCCGGGAAGGTTTTAGACCAGGTCTCAGCTCTCTAGGACCTACGTCGTGAGATATTCCCCAAAAATTTGCCGTTTCCCCCCAAATACAAGCCTGCAAGTCTTTCTCTTCCAAATCCCAACTGCTATTAAACACAGTTTTACTCCAGGTTTCCATAACGACCCAGCCATTTTTCTTTACGCTTAAAGGGCGGGCACTGTGGAGGTCACTGTTATTAAAGGGGGGGGCACTGTGGAGGTCACTGTTATTAATGGGCGGACACTGTGGAGGTCACTGTTATTAAGGGGCGGGCGCTATGAAGGTCCCTGTTAAAGGGGCGGCCACTGTAAAAGTCATTGTTAAGGGTAAGTCACTGTTAAAGGGGTGGCCACTGTGAAAGTCACTGTTAAAGGGGCAGTCACTGTGAAAGTCACTGTTAAAGGGGCGGTCACTGTGAAGTCACTGTTAAAGGGGCGGTCACTGTGAAATTCACTGTTAAGGGGGCGGTCACTGTTAAAGGGGCAGTCACTGTTAAGGGGGCGGTCACTGTTAAAGGGGCGGTCACTGTGAAAGTCACTGATAAAGGGGCGGTCACTGTGAAAGTCACTGTTAAAGGGGCGGTCACTGTGAAAGTCAATGTTAAAGGGGCGGTCACTGTAAAGTCACTGTTAAAGGGGCAGTCACTGTTAAGGGGGCGGTCACTGTTAAAGGGGCGGTCACTGTTAAAGGGGCGGTCACTGTTAAAGGGGCGGTCACTGTGAAAGTCACTGTTAAAGGGGCGGTCACTATGAAAGTCACTGTTAAAAGGGCGGTCACTGTGAAAGTCACTGCTAATGGGGCGGTCACTGTGAAAATCACTGTTAAAGGGGCGGTCACTGTGAAAGTCCCTGTTAAAGGGGCGGCACTTTAAAGTCACTGTTAAAGGGATAGGATAGGCACTGTGAAAGTTACTGTTAAAGGGGCGGGCAAGAGGGGCTGGCACTGTGAAGGTCACTGTTTAAAGGGGCGGCCACCATGGAAGGTCACTGTTAAGGGGGTGGTCAATGCTAAAGGGGCGTTCATTGTTAAAGGGGTGGGCACTGTGGAGGTCACTGTAAAGGGGCAGGCACTGTTAAAGGAAGCGGGCACTGTGAAGGTCTTTGTTAAAGGGCGGGCACTGTGGAGGTCAATGTTAAAGGGCGGACACTGTGGAGTCATTGTTAAAGGGGCGGGTACTGTAGAGGTCACTGCTATGGGGGAAACTGTCAATATCTTTTTACGGACACGGAAACATAAATGAAATAGATGAAATATACCCGGGCTAGAGCCCGCGTCCTTCTGCTAGTTTGTTATAATTCGGATGATTATGGCTTACAGTTTATGAAAACCCCAAAGTCTCAATCTCAGGTCCCCTTTGCTCAGGGGGTATGGATTAATTAGCTGACTAGAGTGCGACACTTTGGAGCCTAGAATATTCAACCTTTTCACAAAATTCTAATTTTAAGCTGCATTAATGCAATTCCTTTTATTTGCATTACTGAAATAAATGCACTTTTTCACGATATTCTAATTTTTCTAGTTTCTGTATTTCTATGGTGAAGCACATCAGTATATGGATATATGGGTCCATCAGGTAAGTCTATAGTGAAGCACACTCAGTAAATGGGTCCATCATGTAAATCTATGGTGTAACTATGTGGGACTACCCGGAGGGCGGTAGAAGACTGCGGCTCTCCGGTCTGGGACCGGCCACAGCCCAGGGACCCTATCTTCGTGCGGAAGACCGGATGGGTAGGTCGGGTTTTCGGTTTAGTGTGAGTCCGGGTATATTCAGAAGATCAGACCGGACGGGAGCATTATGTGAATAGGATCTCAGTGAAGCGGCCTTACCTCCCGCAGGAGTGCCACAGTTTATACAAGGGGAACGCCGTGGAGTTCACCCCTATGGAGTCCCTGCAAGGACCCTTCGCAGTGGCAGTGGTCGGGTTCCTGCAGAGCCGGAGCTGCTCATCCCTGGCCTACTGTGCCACCAACCCCTGGATCCTCGCAGGCTTGCATCTCATGTACCGCAGTGACCATTAGCCCCACCGTGGTTACCCTACCAGTTACCTTTGAAACTGTGTTGAAGCAGGCCAGCCATGCAAGAGGTCGCCTCCAAATGAAGAGGACTATCTCTAGAACCCCTACAGCCAGAGGTGCTGGATCCTTTTAGGATGAAAACAGCTGCCGCAACCTACAAGCGAAGGATGCTGCAGTTAGAGAGGTGACCACCGCGTCAGTACCAGATTCCACCACAGGAGGGCAGTTGTGCTCCACCACCCAAGCCAGGTTGGGACTACAGGCAGCAGGACAGACCCCGGATGTCCTTTTCCAGCTCTAGCAGCGAGGAGGACTTCAGTCCCTCCTCTAAGGAGCGGATCGTCTCATCATCTCTACTGCTTTAAAGAAACACTGACTTGGACAGCATCTGAAGGGTGAGGGCCTGTTGCCTTGTTTTATGTGCTCTTTGTTTCTAGTTGCCCTGGTTGTGCCCTCACCTGGATGATCAAGCTCAGTTAGGATCACCCCCCCACCTTCATTTACTTCCCATTTGCGGTTTATTTAGCGCAACATTTTCCCCCTTTTCAGGTTAATTTGGGGAGCCCCCTTTTCCTAAACGGTTCTCATGACCTGTCCTGCTACTTTTATACCCATGTGGATTACAAATGACTTGGTTACCTCATTTGGATTACAAAAAGTGACATTGTTGTTCCCATGGATTACAAAGACTTTTGTTGCACTTAAGGTTCAGTTTGGTGCACTTTTACCTTCAAGAATTTAAGAAAATGGACTCTAATGTGATTGCATTAAAAATGTGCCTTAATATTTGCATTAAACATTTGCACTAACTTATCTTTTTGATGACACAGTAATGCACACTTTTGAAAATCTAAGGCTGCGTTCACACGGGCGAGATTTCCGCGCGGGTGCAATGCGGTAGGTGAACGCATTGCACCCGCACTGAATCTGGACCCATTCATTTCTATGGGGCTGTTCAGATGAGCGACGATTTTCACGCATCACTTATGCGTTGCGTGAAAAATCCCCGCATGCTCTATATTCTGCGTTTTTCACGCAACGCAGGCCCCATAGAAGTGAATGGGGTTGCGTGAAAATCGCAAGCATCCGCAAGCAAGTGCGGATGCGGTGCGATTTTCACGCATGGTTGCTAGGTGACAGTCTATAAACTGTATTACTTTCCCTTATAACATGGTTATAAGGGAAAATAATAGCATTCTGAATACAGAATGCATAGTACAATAGGGCTGAGGGGTTTAAAAAATAAACTCATTAACTCACCTTCTCCTCTTGATCTCGAAGTTCCCGGTCTCTTCTTTACTTGAGTTGTGGGCTAAAGGACCTTTGAGTTGAGTTTACTGATGAGTTGTGGGCTAAAGGGACCTTTGGTGACGTCAGATCTCATGCTCCAATCACATGGTACATCACCACGGTGATGGACCATGTGATTGGAGCATGAGATCTGACGTCACCAAAGGTCCTTTAGCCCACAACTCATCAGTAAACTCAACTCAAAGGTCCTTTAGCCCACAACTCAAGTAAAGAAGAGACCGGGAACTTCGAGATCAAGAGGAGAAGGTGAGTTAAGAGTTTATTTTTTAAACCCCTCCAGCCCTATTGTACTATATATTCTGTATTCAGAATGCTATTATTTTACCTTATAACCATGTTATAAGGGAAAGTAATACAATCTACACTACAACTAACCCAAACCTGAACTTCTGTGAAGAAGTTCGGGTCTGGGTACCAGTGTCGGTTTTTTATCACGCGCGTGCAAACACATTGCACCCGCGCGATAAAAACTGAACATCGGAACGCAATTGCAGTCAAAACTGACTGCAATTGCATTCCTACTCGCGCGGTTTTTGCCGCAACACACCGGGACGCATTCCGGACCTAATCCGGACACGCTCGTGTGAACCCAGCCCTAACTCCTCGATAGGACACTCAAACGAGATTTCTATAAATACCTGAGGATTAGACACGCGCCAACTAATTCTATATAGGCAAATACAAGATGCCTATTCTTCTAGCAGACCTTCCATGAAGGAATCGTCCTTTTTCTACAACACTTTTCATGACGCCTACAGCACAATAAAGCCTCCCTTTGTACCTAAATGGGAGAAGAACTAGAGGTAACACATACTACGGAGGACTGGTCCTCAGCTATAGTGCGCCTACTCATGGGAGACCGTGTCCACCATTACGATGTATCTGACACCCAGCCACATTCATCAAATCAATCACTCATCCCCCCCAATTGCTGGAGAAACTGTGGTCAAGTCGGTCATACAAACATGTCTGGTGGGAATGCCCTATTGGGTCTCTTTCTGGACGCTGTGTTCCTTCTTCTCAAGAGTTGTGGGCTGGCGGATTCCTCAATCCGCGTCACTGGCCTTGTGTTTTGTAGGGTTGGCAGATTTGCCGGTACAGATCAGAACAGTTTTGTGGTCCGATTATTTGAGCAGCTCCAGCGCTGATTGCTAAATCGTGGAAATCTTGCTCCCCCGCTGACCATCCGCGAGCCAATCTCCTCTGTTACAGGCGAACTTTGATACGCCCTACCGAACACATAAATGGTGAGCGCTAATGTCTAATGGGAAATACGGATCCACTTTTCCAACCATGCTAGATACATACACATATTTTACCATGCTTGCCACGTACCTTTCCTCTTATTGTACTGTTTATTTCCGTTTTCTAGAAGAATCTTTTGACTTATTGTTGAGTCTTTGGTATGTACCAAATATAAACTTTATCGCTGGTTCCCTGCGTGGACCACAAGCACTGTAATACCACTTACATGTTTTGTTACAGTTGTGATTGTAACTTGGAATTCTAATAACTTACATTTCAAAAAATGTGCACTAACTTTTTGACTTTTCAGCAACGTTCAAATGTTGTGCCCATTGTGTATTCTCTTGCAGGTGCCACAATGTGATATTTCCTATCATGCACTATTGTATAGATTAGGTCTTTGCACTGTCAGGTCACCAGATAGTTAGCACCTTATGTATTGCTAGTTATTATGGACTGCCTCTGAGTACGTTAATATACGCTCCAACATCGCTTTGCCTCATTATGGACCGCCTCTGAGGACGCAGAATACTAATGGTCCCTGAGTAACATAGACCCGCTTGTGACTTTACCACTTGGTTCTTCTGGTGTAGCAATAGGCTAAGATCGTGTAGGGTGACCCGCTGCTATTATGTGTATGGAGGGATCGGAGTGTCTAGCCTCATCCTCCTAGTATATGTGTTTGAGAGCCTTGTGTTGAGCCAAGGTTAGTTGAGTCCCAAGGCCTTGTGCGCCGCCTAAAGGAAATGTGTGTGTAGCTACCTGTTCAGTCATCAAGTGACGAAGGGTAAAGCATTACAAGACCTTGGTGCTAGGAGGGAATACAGGATAAAGCCACCCTTCTTCTGCGGGCGTATCAAAGAATGTCGTTTATGCCAGTCTATGTAAGGGTGGGTTCACACTAGCATTAGGGATTCCGTTATAACGAAAGCCATAACGGAATCCATAAGACGGGTCGTTCTTCTGCCCATAGACTTGTATTATGACGGAATGCAAAACGGAAGCCTTTAAAAGTCATTCCGTTGCTTTCTGTCCTAATAGAAGTCTATGGGAGTCAAAACCGATCCGTCTGGGTCCCGTTATGCAAGACGGAAAACAAAGTCCTGTCGACAGGACTTTCTTTCTGTTCTACATAACGGGAACCAGACGGATCGGTTTTGACTCCCATAGAGTTTTTTTTTTTCCATCTCAAAGTCTATGGGCAGAAGAACAGATCCGACCTTCCGTTATAACGGAAAGCCATAACGGAATCCATAACGCTAGTATGAACCCACCCCAAGTCCGTTCCTATGCAGCACTTTGTATTGGTTCAAGGTACCCAAAGAGCATATATTGGTATTTAGGTATACCCTAAGCTCAAGCCAAGGGCGGCTTGGTTTTTAAGTGCCAGGGAATGTAATACCCCAGAGTGGTATTACTACTTTTTTTCCACACCCCCACTATCTCTATGGTTGATCCTGGATCATCTTGCATATTTATTGCCTATCCTGCATAATGTGTATATTTCCTTGCAAATGACTGTTTAAGTGTAATGTGCCTGGTTCACCAGCAGATGGCGGCAGTCTTGGCAGAACTAGTTTCCCTGGAGTGGAGCCTTCTATTCCATTCCTGCCCTCTCCAGAGAGGGGGGAGTTCAGTCTAACCTTCCCCTCCTTGGGGAGAGGTTGTAGAGTTCAGAGCAGCCCCTGCATGGGGAAGGCTGTGTGCCAGTCAGCAGAGCACCTTCTGCTAGGCTAGGCTCAAAGAAAGAGAAATAAAGAGCTTCAGAGCCAGAGGGAAAGATTCCCTGGTAAGCCTAAACTATAGAGCAGAGGTAGGCAACCTCCGGCACTCCAGCTGTTGTGAAACTACAACTCCCAGCATGCATACTTGTTCTGCTCTTCTAAGAACTCTCATAGAAATGAATGAAGCATGCTGGGAATTGTAGTTTCACAACAGCTGGAGTGCCGAAGGTTGCTGATCCCTGCTATAGAGAGTCAAACAAAGAGAGAAGTTGCAGCAGAAAGCAAGAGAAAAAGTTACTATTTAATCCAGCCAGCATAGCAGAGCTGAAAGAGTACAGCTGTAGCAGAGCTGAACATGTTTGCCTGCCAGAAGTTTAGCTAAACTCTGCTGATGACCAAGACAAAGTTGGCAGATTACATAAACTTTCATCAAGAAACAAAGTAAAGCTGCTTCAACTTAATAAAAGTCTGGACTCCATTTCTTCTACCAAATCCCTCAACCTTTAACCCTATTTTCACTGCTGCGGATGACCACACTTGGGTTTATCCAGGCAGGAGCACCGTGACAAGTGCAAAAGCCGCACCTAAAGGTACACTATAGGCAACCCTTAAACCACTCTGGCAATCCTACACCTGGGGTCCACATCACCTTCTACATAGGGGGACCCAGTCCCTCGTTGCTGAAATGCAACTGGCATCACGACAAAAACTCCCTCATAAGATCTGTAGAAGAGGCCCCATAGTGCGGGCCCTGCCGATGCAACTGCACCCTCGTGCACCCCCCCCCCGAGCTCCATGCAGACATGGGGCAACGTTTGGTGTGAGGAACTCAAATGGTGGCAAACAAACCGGACCTCAACCAAACCTGAAATCAGGGCCTGACCCCACAAATCCCCATTCACCGCCAGATCTTCCCACAGATGATTGCCCATGGGGTGTCCTACAAGCTGGTACTGGTTTGATGGTCAGGGTGCACATACTTTTGGCTATACAGTGCTCATATGTAGAATACATTAATCCTGTGGAGGGAGGGCCACACGTCTTGCTCTGGGGCCCCTGCGAGCTGTCCCTGGCTGGCATAGGACAGTCCACAAGCTAGAGGTAAGTCCTGAGCGCTCTCTCTTAGTTGGTGCACATGACAGCCCAGGGGTGTGAATACCTTTGTAGATCACCTATGGGGGCGAGTTAATGCAGGTTTACAAAGTACTGGCGCCTCAGCTCCTTTAGTGGGAGGAACTGGAGATCTGAGAGGACCACTGCCCCCCCGATACAACCCCCACAAAACACAGCACGCAGGGAGAGCTGCCTTCCTGCAGTCCCACAAGAAATAAGCAGAATGCAGCCTTGGATGTGACTGGAGTATAGGACATGATGTAACGGCAGAATTGTGAGTGCAGCCCTGGATGTGTGTGGATTATGTAATACATGATGTAACAGCAGAATTATGATTGCAGCTCTGGATGGGACTGGAGTATAGGACATGATGTAACGGCAGCCCTGGATGGGACTAGAGTACAAGCCATTATAACAGAATAGTGAATGCAGCTCTGGATATGACTGGAATATACGACAATTTAAGCACAGAATTGTGAGTGCAGCTCTGATGTGTATGGATTATATAATTATTATGCAGCTCTGGATGTATGTGGAGTATAGGATATGATATAATGGCAGAATAGGGACTTCAGCTCTAAATGTGGATCAGTACAGGGTAAGTACCTTGAAGTGTACACTGGATGGTATGTCCCCCAGGTTGGTGCAATGCCCCTCCCCCATTGCCCCGCAGCAGGACACGTGCACACAGTCTTGTACTTCATATCAGTTTACTTGAATCTTTGCATTGAGAGAGGCAGAACAGCTCTTTGTATGTACAGTTTGTCGTTAGTGTTAGTACAGCGCCCCCCAGTGGTGACACCCGGTGGCAGACGTCACCTCTGAGGGTCAGTTACACCGCTGAGGTCGTTATATACATGATTAGAAACACTAATTGCTAGTCATCCTTGATTATCTGAATGAACACGAATGAAGGCTGGCCTCTACCCCGCAGTTGGAGGCCGCCGCGGGTGGGATGTGGGTGAGACACAGTGAGGCTATGGCTGCGATGTCGGCGGTGCTGCTTGGCAGGGTGAGGACATGCACTTGATTGCTGGACCCCATGGTGCACAGACTGGACAGACGTCGACAGGCTTGTAGTGGACAGAATGGCCGGTGCTATGGTCTCCACAGAAAGAAAGGGGGACACAAGACGGGGTGTAGTGAAAGTCTGAGGGGGGGGGGGGGGGGGGGGGACAACGTGCAGGAAGCCCCACGGAGACCGGATAGAAGGTTCAAACATCAGATGGTGGGAGGGTCAGGCCCCTATCCGGGGGAATCCCAGGGCAGATGGTACATCCAGATTCTCTACAAAATGAAAGGAATGAAGATGATGAGGAGCGGCCAATGGAAATGTGCGGCACATGGAAGCAGGACATTATACCCTTATAACGCACCAGTGCCCCCCCCAATCTCCTGAGGAGGGTTGTCCTTACACTGTCACCAGCCCCACAATTATATAAAGCTGCATCATTGTAAAATGGAAACCTCTACGACTTTCTAACAGACTCTGACACTTCAATTCCTCATTTTCAAGATCTCTGCTTGCTGTCAATTAAATTTTTTTTTTTTTTACACGGTATCAGTGCGGATGAGATTTCGTCTGGAGTCCAGGAGAGAGATTTGTGCTCCTGTGTATCGGGTCCCGACAGGTTTCAGCCTTTGTATGCAAATGATTAATATTGCCCTTCACTGACAGCAAGCAGAGTTATTGGAAACTGTAAAACACAACACCAAGCTTTTTTTTAGAATGTTGAAGATAACGCTTCATTTACAGAGGACCGGCCCTTTAAATGATTAAATAGAAGCAGCTCCCCCACATCTGGCAGTTACCTGGATTCTGGGGTGCACAGGCGGTTCTGTGGGGGTCAAGGTCTCCAGTTTGGGCTGGGGAGTCCAGAAAATGGTGAGCCCAGGATCACAGGAGGGGTAATCCACGAAATCGGTGGTGGTGGGACTCAAACCCTATACACAGAGCATGCAAAAGTCACATGTCACACGTGAAACAACATGGAGGCTGCAGGGTGAAACATACAAGATACATGTGAAGAAGACAAAGGAGGAGGCAGAGACCGGAGCAAGCAGCAGAGAAGAAGGCACAGGGGACGGAAGAGGAGCCAGAAGAGTAAGAAGCATAGGAAGAGTAGACAGAGGAGAAAGCATAGGAGAAAAGGCAGGGGAGGAAACAGGAGAATCAGCGAAGGCAGGGGAGGAAACAGAGGAGAAAACAGAAGAAGAGGCAGCGAAGGAAACAGGAGAAAACAGAGGAGAAAGCAGAAGAAGAGGCAGCGAAGGCAGGGGAGGAAACAGAGGAGAAAACAGAAGAAGAGGCAGCGAAGGAAACAGAGGAGAAAACAGAAGAAGAGGCAGCGAAGGAAACAGAGGAGAAAACAGAAGAAGAGGCAGCGAAGGAAACAGAGGAGAAAACAGAAGAAGAGGCAGCGAAGGAAACAGAGGAGAAAACAGAAGAAGAGGCAGCGAAGGAAACAGAGGAGAAAACAGAAGAGGCAGCGAAGGCAGGGGAGGAAACAGAGGAGAAAACAGAAAAAGAGGCATGGAAGGCAGGGGAGGAAACAGGAGAATCAGCGAAGGCAGGGGAGGAAACAGAGGAGAAAACAGAAGAAGAGGCAGCGAAGGAAACAGAGCAGAAAACAGAAGAGGCAGCGAAGGCAGGGGAGGAAACAGAAGAAGAGGCAGCGAAGGAAACAGGAGAAAACAGAGGAGAAAGCAGAAGAAGAGGCAGCGAAGGCAGGGGAGGAAACAGAGGAGAAAACAGAAGAAGAGGCATGGAAGGCAGGGGAGGAAACAGAGGAGAATCAGCGAAGGCAGGGGAGGAAACAGAGGAGAAAACAGAAGAAGAAGAGGCAGCGAAGGAAACAGAGGAGAAAACAGAAGAAGAGGCAGGGGAGGAAACAGAGGAGAAAACAGAAGAAGAGGCAGCGAAGGAAACAGAGGAGAAAACAGAAGAAGAGGCAGCGAAGGAAACAGAGGAGAAAACAGAAGAAGAGGCAGGGGAGGAAACAGGAGAATCAGCGAAGGCAGGGGAGGAAACAGAGGAGAAAACAGAAGAAGAGGCAGCGAAGGAAACAGAGGAGAAAACAGAAGAAGAGGCAGCGAAGGAAACAGAGGAGAAAACAGAAGAAGAGGCAGGGGAGGAAACAGAGGAGAAAACAGAAGAGGCAGGGGAGGAAACAGGAGAATCAGCGAAGGCAGGGGAGGAAACAGAGGAGAAAACAGAAGAAGAGGCAGCGAAGGAAACAGAGGAGAAAACAGAAGAAGAGGCAGCGAAGGAAACAGAGGAGAAAACAGAAGAAGAGGCAGCGAAGGAAACAGAGGAGAAAACAGAAGAAGAGGCAGGGGAGGAAACAGGAGAATCAGCGAAGGCAGGGGAGGAAACAGAGGAGAAAACAGAAGAAGAGGCAGCGAAGGAAACAGAGGAGAAAACAGAAGAAGAGGCAGCGAAGGAAACAGAGGAGAAAACAGAAGAAGAGGCAGGGGAGGAAACAGGAGAATCAGCGAAGGCAGGGGAGAAAACAGAGGAGAAAACAGAAGAAGAAGAGGCAGCAAAGGCAGGGGAGGAAACAGAGGAGAAAACAGAAGAGGCAGCGAAGGCAGGGGAGGAAACAGAAGAAGAGGCAGCGAAGGAAACAGAGGAGAAAACAGAAGAAGGATCAGCGAAGGAAACAGAAGAGGCAGGGGATAAAACAGAAGAAGGATCGGCGAAGGCAGGAGAGAAAACAGTGGAGGAAGAGGCGGAAACAAGAGAAAACAGAGGCAGAGGAGGAAGTCGCAGTGTTGACAGGATGGGTCCACATTAATGAACACAATTATGTCACTAGTGCATGAAGGTCTCAAGTCCCTGCTGGTTGGTGGGTGTCAGATAGGTCCCTACAGGTGGCGTGCTCCAGAAATGTCCCTGCTGGTTGCCGTGTGTGCACCGGACAGGTCCCTGCTGGTTGCCGTGTGTGCACCGGACAGGTCCCTGCTGGTTGCCGTGTGTGCACCGGACATGTCCCTGCTGGTTGCCGTGTGTGCACCGGACATGTCCCTGCTGGTTGCCGTGTGTGCACCGGACAGGTCCCTGCTGGTTGCCGTGTGTGTACCGGACAGGTCCCTGCTGGTTGCCGTGTGTGTACCGGACAGGTCCCTGCTGGTTGCCGTGTGTGCACCGGACAGGTCCCTGCTGGTTGGTGTGTGTGCACCGAACATGTCCCTGCTGGTTGCTGTGTGTGCACCGGACATGTCCCTGCTGGTTGCCGTGTGTGCACTGGACAGGTCCCTGCTGGTTGGTGCGTGTGCAGCCCAGTCCATGGACACTCTATGGATCTTACAGGAGGTTATAGACGAGGATGAGATGTAAGAATCTGCCCCCGACCCCGCTGGTCGCTGGTCGCTTCCAGCAGAAATGGCGTCAATACAGGGGGCTCCCTAATCCACAGCATCTGCACTACGGGAACCTTGTACTTATGACGTGCAGAAAATCATGGAAATTATGTAAAAGAAAGAAAAAGTTGAGAGTTCACACAAAAGACATCTTGAAAGGAAAAGGGTGAGCACAAGCAACTTACAGCTGGGGCTTCAGGACATCTCTGGAAGACAAGAATGAAGGGCAGACGGTAGGAGGGATGAGGAGGAGGATGAGCTGGGAGAGTGGGATCTCTGTGCGGCCGTAGCTACTGTTCAGTGCAGGAAGGATGCAGCTTCTGTCCATACAAGAGAAGGAGCAGGAGGTAGGTCATCATGGATGACAACAGGCAGCAGTTGGAGGCAAGAGGTTCTCAGGGTATTGAGGCTTCAATTATTGTAGTGCCAGTCCGCATGCCGAATCTTGGGGTGGGGGATGAGTGTTCATTGCTGGCGGTGGGTGGTTGCTGCTCTGCATTGGCATCTGTTAGAGCGAGGGTTCAGACTCGGGCAATAGTGTTCTCGTAGTCATCTCTCAATATACAAATTATATCATAAAGAACCACATTCAGCTGCTTAAAATCATTACATTTTTCTACTTTTGGTTAAAATTTCAGGCACTGCTGCTGTGAAGTACGATTAGAAAGAGGCTTAAAGTGAGATATAATTATAGATATTTATAAAATAAAGTCCATTAAAGCTTCACCACATGCAGAGCAGGAACAAGGATTCAAGTCCATGGATTTAGGGTGCATATTGCTTTATCTATACAAGGCCAGGGACGAGGGCCACAAGCGTGTCCAGCCCTCTTCTCGACTCCTGGCTGCAGCTTAGACGTAGGGTTAACAGTGCGTTCGCCAATTCTGCTGCGTCAAAAGGTGCATCTTGAGGGACGTTTGCATATCTTCGGCCATAGTTGGATGAGGTGTAGGAGGAAGACGAGAAGTTCATTGTGAAACTGGAGTTGCCTGTGGCGTCAAAGCTGCCTCTTCTTGAGCCTGATCTAGATCCACTTCTAGAACCTGAGGCTGAACCAGAACCACTAGCATTGTAGGGACTATAGTAACCTTTGCTTGATTGCGAAGAAGCTTCAAGAAGTCTTAGACCAGTGCCATCTTCCACCATGCTCTTCTCCATAGCTTCCTTGTAGGAAATCTTCAGCTTGGTTTTTGGACAAGTAAGGTATTTGGAATAAGTGTTGACATCTCGCAGTTTTTGAGCTGTGCGTGAGTCAATGGTTCCCTTACGGAGGGCATCATCTAGAGTGACGCGTCCAGGGACTTCAGGTTCAATAAGGCCACCTGTGAGATATTGCACTTCTAAGAAACGCTGTCCAGCTTCATAATATAACCAGCCTTTTTTCAATGCTTGGGCTGCGGACATCTTTGTCTTCGTTCTTGGGTCTTCAAAGCCATTGAATGCCTTCTGAGCCAGGTTGATTCTGTCTACCATGATTTTGTCCACTAGACCTTTGTTGACTGCATCAGCAACTGAGAACTTTTCTCCTGTAATGGGGTCAATGATGCCTCCAGTGCACGCCTGAGCTTCCAGTAGTCTTTGACCAGTTATGTTGTCTACAAGGTTGCGGTGCATGGCTTCAGTGATCGAGACTTTTTCTAATGTGTCTGTATCTACTATACCAGCAATCGGGCCGGTCTCTTCAGAGGGATCGCTCCAAGGCGATAGTTGATCCCGTTTTGCAGGGCTGGCAGTGTAGGAGGAGGAAGAGCCCACAGAGGATGATCTTGAACGGAATCCACTCATGTTACCGGAGAGCATGTCAGCAAACTCCGTAATGGATAAAGTCCCAGCGCGATACTGGTCAAGGGAAGATTGGTCAATGAGACCTTTGGCAATGGCATCATCAATATCATACTGTCGTCCTGACCGTCTGTCTGTGATTATTGATTTTACTACACCGTCAGACGAGGAGCTGGTGACCTCTTCCCACTCGCACTCCTGTTCAGAGAGCTCTATGTAGGTCTGGTGGTCAATAAGTCCTTTGCGATAAGCTTCATACACAGACATTTCTTTCCCAGTTTCTGGATCTACAATGACTACTCTTCTCTTACGGACTGAAGACTTGGATGACGTTTTTCTTTCCCTCTTCTTCTCTTTCAAGGGTAACAGACAGAGATTGGTAGCTGGATCAATCATGCATCTTTCCATTAACTGAAGGTAAGTTAGATTTTCCTCTGTGTTGGGATCAAAGAATCCTTTAGTATCGTCACTGGGATCTGAGAGGATCTCATTCATCTCCTCATCAAACAGACCTCTGTTGTATGCAGTCTCCACTGGCAGACGGTGGCTTTCTTCTGGATCAATAATACCACCAGTGGCAATCTGAGCTTCCAGCAGACGAATGCCATGGTCTTTTAGAATCAATCCTTTTTTCATGGCTTGGAAAAGAGAGATCAGCTTTCCTGAGTAGGGATCCTTGTAGCCAGTCACCGCTCTCTCTGCTGATAACAGCTTATCCTTGAACTCTGGGCCCACAATGCCCATTCGTACCGCATCCTCCACGGCCAGTTTCAGACACTTGATAGGATCAATGACGTAACCTGTAGCTGCTTGAGCTTCAAGTAACTCGAATGCTGTGCCTGGCCTGATCATGCCTTTTTTCATAGCTTGGTAGATGGAGTACCTTTCCTTTGTAGCTTCTACATAGACACCAGCAATACAACTTGTGCCTTCCAGGAACTTTGCCAGATTTTTTGAGACTTCCTCAATAGATGTTAGGCCATCCTGTAATTGCTGAGCTGTCGCTGCATCCATGATATTAGATCTGATCAGTTCTTCCATGGAGATCTCCTTCCTTAAACCTTTGAATGTTAATTTCCTCTTGTCTGCAAGTGGCAAGATAAGGAGATGGCTCTTTTCGTCCCTGTGGCACCTCTTCAAAAGCTGAGAATAGCTGAGCTTCTCATCAGTGGAAGGATCCACGTAGCTGCGGACCTCACTCGGCTCCGACAACCTATCGAAAGTCTCTTTGTTGAGATAGCCATGTGAATAGGCAGTTTCATTTGGAATGTGGAATCCAAAGCGGGGATCGATGATACCCCCTGTAGCTATCTGGGCATCCAGCAATCTCAAAGCTTGGTCAGATGGAATCAAATCCTTCTTCATGGCTTGGAAGATAGAAATCATCTGCTCGGTGTAAGGATCTCTGTATCCAGTTACAGCTCTTTCAGCAGACAGAAGACGGTCATGGATTTCAGGTCCCACTACTCCCTTTCTTACAGCTTCATCCACAGTCAACAATTCATTCTTCACTGGATCGACAATAAAGCCGGTGGCCGCCTGGGCATCCAACAGCTGATAAGCCACTTCAGGTGTAATAAATCCCTTCTTCATTGCCTGGTAAATACTGACGGGTTCCTTAGAGACTGGCATCTGTAGACCAGCAACACACCCAGTTCCATACAAGTATCTCCAGACCGTCTCAATTTGGATAATTTCTGAAATAGTCTTGGTTCCTTGCTTAAGCATACTGTACATTTCCAGTGTTATCAGTTTAGACTGGTACATATCTTCAGCTGTAATGCGGCGGCGGACAAAGTCATAAGAATGCAACTCTTGTTGTCGAATAATCTCTGTTTTCTCAATGATCTCAATGATGATGATAATCATGCGCTCCTTGGTCAGTCTACCAGCTTGGAACTCTGCCATCAACCGATCTCTTTCTTCTTGAGGAAGAAGATCTGAATGTATAAGCTCCCAAATGGTCATCGAAGACCCGGCCATGCTTCCAGCTGGGATGTCCACCGTTGTCTCTTCAAACACTTTCTTGGTCTCCGCTTCACTGTACACTTTACTAGTTTCAACTTCTGCAGTTTTCTGACTTTTCTTCAAAGGGAGTAGGGTCAGACCAGTCTCTGGATCCTTAATGCATCTTTCTTTCAGTTGCAAGTAGGTCAAGTTCTCATGACTGTTGGGATCAAAGAACCCTTTTGTGTCATCAGTAGGATCAGCAAGGATCTTGTTCATGGCTTCATCAAAGTAACCTCGTTTATAGGCAACCTCTACTGGGACTCTGTGACTGTGAACAGGGTCAATGATTCCACCAGTGGCAATCTGAGCTTCCAAGAGGCGTATACCATGGTCTTGGAGAATTAAGCCTTTTTGCATAGCTTCGAAAACAGAGATAGTTCTACCAGAGTAAGGGTCTTTGTACCCTGTGACAGCTTTTTCAGCAGACAGCAGCTTTTCATGCAGCTCTGGTCCGACAACTCCAGCTTTCACGGCCTCATTCACATAGAATTTTTGGTTCTTTACTGGATCAATAATAAAACCAGTGGCAGCTTGTGCCTCAAGGAGAACCATAGCAGTTCCGGCCCTCAGCAGGTTCCTCTTCATGGCTTGGTAGATGTTCATTTTCAATTTGTTCTCTTCTATATAGACTCCAGCTATGCAGTCACTGCCTTGGAGGTATCTTTTGACAGAGTCGGTCTCTGATATTTCCTTTACTGACTTCTTGCCTTCCTTTAGTTGCTCAAACTGGGTTTTATCTATAACATTGGCCTCCAGAAGTTCATTAGCAGGAACTGGAGCCCGGAGGCCGGTGAATGTGAGGCGCTGTTGTCTCTTGGTCTCGGTTTCTTCCACAATGGTAATCATAATTTTGATTATTTTCTCGATGGTGACTTTTCCAGTCTTATACTGACGGAGGAGCTCTCTTCTTTGCTCTTCTGTGAAGTATTCTGAATGGATCAATTCCCACAGAGTAATTGTCTTTCCTTTAAAGCTGCCAACAGGGACTTCAACTGTTGATTTATCAAAGGCTTCTTTGGCTTGAGAGTCGGTGTAAATCTCTTCTTGTTGGGACTGTATGGCCTGTTCGGACAGGGGTAGTAACAAGTGACCTGTTTTCTTGTCCACCTTGCATTTCTTCTGCAATTGTGCATAGGAAAGGTTTTCCTGACTGTTTGGATCATAGAAACCTGTGTTTTCATCCACTGGCTCGGACAGAATTTTAGTTGTCTCTTCATCCAGGTGACCTCTCTTGTAAGCAATCTCCAGTGGGAGCCGGTGGCTGTTTACTGGATCAATTATGCCACCTGTTGCCAATTGTGCATCTAAGAGTCTAATTCCGCTGTCCTTCGGTATGAGCCCCTTCTTCAGAGCCTGGAACAAGGACAGGGTCTGCCCGGTGTAAGGATCCTTGTAGCCCGTGACAGCTTTTTCTGCAGACAGCAACTTTTCATGGTATTCTGGGCCAACTATTGCAGCCTTAACAGCCTCGTCTACTGGGAGTAGTTCATTCTTTACAGGGTCGATGATGAAGCCCGTACCAGCTTGAGCTTCCAGCAGGTTGAGCGCGGTGGCTGGCTTTAAAAGGTTCTTCCTTATAGCTTCATAGAAGCTCAGTTTCTCACCCGATTTCTCCACCTGGACTCCAGATATGGCAGTGCTTCCAGTCAAATATCTTTTCACAGACTCCACCTCAGAAACCTCCTTTACAGACTTTTTGCCTTGGTGGAGCTGGTTGAACAGGTCATTATCTATGATCTTGCTGTCCACGAGTTCTGCTGCTGGGACGGGGCTCCTTATACCATCAAAGCACATCTGCTTTTTCTTTTCGTTTTCTTCTACCACAGTGATTATGATTCTGATAATTTTTTCCACAGTGATTTTGCCAGTTTTATATTGTCTTAGTAACTCACGCCTCTGCTCTTCAGTGAAATATTCAGAATTAATAATTTCCCATATGGTGACACTTTTTCCTTGGAATTTGCCAAATGGGACAGAAACTGTGGCCTTCTTTAACACGTCTTTGGCTTCTGAATCTGTGTAGACCAGTTCTCCTTTCCCAGCTTTGTCAGTTAGTGGCAAAAGACACAGCTTTGTCTCTGGGTCTATCACACATCTATCCATAAGCTGCAAATAGGTGAGATTCTCCTGTGTGTTAGGGTCAAAGAAGCCCTTCGTGTCGTCTGTGGGATCAGATAAGACCTTGCTCATGTCTTCATCAAAGTAACCTCGTTTATAGGCAACGTCCAGAGGGAGACGGTGACTATTGACTGGGTCTACGATTCCACCAGTGGCAATCTGGGCTTCCAGCAGTCGTATTCCATGGTCCTTCACTATTAAGTCTTTCTTCATAGCTTGGAAGAGTGATATTTTCTCTCCAGTGTAAGGATCCTTGTAACCGGCGATGGCCCGCTCTGCAGACAACATCTTGCTGTGTATTTCTGGGCCAATAACGTTTTCTTTCACTGCCTCGCTGACCGTCAGTTTCTTGTTCCTCACTGGGTCAATGATGTAGCCGGAGGCAGCCTGGGCTTCCAACAGGATGAGTGCAGTGCCTGGGGTGACCAGTTTCTTCTTCATGGCGTTGTAGATGCTTATCTTTTCATTGCTAGGTTTGAGTAGTAGCCCTGCAATGCTGCTCTTCCCTTGGAGGTATTTTTTTATGTCTTCGCGCTGAGAGAGGTCATCTACGGATACTTGCTTATTGGACAGTTTATCCAGCAGGTCTTTGGTCAGTATACCAGCCTCATACAGTTTGTTGGCAGATACTTTCTGCCTTAAGCCATCAAATGCATTTTCTTGTTCATCATTTTCAATGGACCCATCAACTGAATCTCTTCCATTTGGCACGGCTCTGGTCTGGGTAATGATGGTTTCTTTGTGGATCAAGATCTCCTTTGTTTTCTCCAAAGCTATTCTATGTTCTTGTTCCAGCTGTTCTAGTCTTTCCCTCAGTTTTCGGTTTTCTTCCTCCAGCAGCTTCTCTTGTTCGAGCCTCTTCTTATCCAGAAGCTGCAGCTCGTCTTGTTTCTGCCGCACCTTGTCCTCTGCCTCAAGCTGCCTTTTAACAGCATCATCCATGGTAATCTGAAGAAGTCTCTTCTCTTCCTCCAGCTGCTGCAGCCGACGCTCTTTCTCAGCTTTCAGGTTTTGGGCTTTGTTGACCTCTTGATCGAAGAGTTTCTCTAGTTTGGCCTTCTCTTCTTCAATATACTTTTCCTTTTGGATCAATATTTGCTTCTCAGACAGGAACGTGCTCTGGAGGGTCTGGGTTTCCTGACGTAGCTGTTCTCTCTGAGCGATCTCCATCTGTAGGCAAACCCATCAGATTGATTAAAAAAAGAAGATAAAACAACAGAGATTCAGTAAATGTAAGGAAATCAAGGCGATGGTGAGGACCCACTATGAGGAGGAACTGTATCTACTGCTGACCCAGCACTAGTTGAAGACGGATGTGAGGTAACCCCTCTAATACTATGGGGTTTGTTTACTGTACAACACAATCCTAACCTGCAATACATGAGCGTAAAACTAATGTAAGGAACCATGTCTTGGGGGGTTTTAAGGGAACCTCTTTGTATTGCAGGAATACTTGGGCACTAGCTGGTGCAGGATTCTTAAAGAAGATCCAGAGAAAACCCAATATTTTTATTTCCTCAGAGATTAGCGACACCAGAGGGGCCCGACAGTCACGTTCTGCCCCTGCTCTAATAATATTACATGCATCGTCACTGGAAGAGAACGTGAATTTTAATAGGGGGCAATTGGCCATATGACTGTCTATGGCTTAGGGGTATTGCAACAATAAGAACATTCTCTATGCATTGCACATGGAATGGGCATGAAAAATATCAAATTAAATGTGATGAAGGGATATGCTCTACACTGCCATGAGCGCTAGCAATATAAATAATCGGGTACCTCTTCTGACTTCCTCTGCAGCAGCTCTGCCTCCTTTTTGAGCTTCTCCTTCTCCTTCTCTAGTTCAGCAATGGCTTTTCTCAGATCTTCTGCCTCCTTATCACTTTGCTGTCTCTGTATTTCAAGGGTATGAACCACGGTCATCTTCTCTTTGGTCGATAGTTCTGTTTGGTGTAGCCTCTCACTGATTTCTTCTGCCTGTTTTCTGAACTTTTTGGCATCTTCTTCGGCTTTGGCTTGGGATTTGCTCATTTCAACCACTTGTATTTTAAGGCGTTCGGCATCAGCACTTATGTCGAGTTGTCGTCGACGTTCGGCTTCCAGAGTCTTTTGGAAGCCCTCTGTCTCCTGGGCAAGTTGCTGCTCCATCTGCTCCTTGTCTTCTTGAAGTTTTTTAGCTTGCTCCATGGCCAGCTCCTTCTGTTTCTGCAGCATCTCCGCTTCTGCTTTCAGACGTGTGGCTTCCTGAACCGCTTGCATTTTCTCCTTCAGCATCTTTTCAGCTAAGGCTCGCTGTTCATTCAAGTTGTCCTCTGCAATCTTCCTTAAACGTGCAGCCTCCTGGGCCTCAACACTCAGACGGGCAGCCTCTTCTGCTACTTGCCTCATCTTCTCGGTCTCCTCAGCCAGGAATTTCTGTGTGTAGTCTTTGTCTTTTGTTATAAGCATCTTGTTTTCCTCTTCAATACGAATTTTCAGTTTCAACAACTCTTCCATTTGTATTTTAACCTTGAACAATTCGTCTTCCACCAGTTTCTTTTGCCTTAAGGAGTCAGTCACTTCTTCTTTGAGACGTCCCAACTCGTCATCTAGAATGGTTTTCTGGTGATCTGTTTCCTCCAGTTGGAGTTTGACTTTAGTGAGTTCACCTTCTACCTGCTCCTTCTGTCTAACAGTTTTTTCGGCAAATTTCTTATGCTTCTCCATTTCAGCATCTGCCATTTGTTTGAGTTTGAGGGCTGCCTGCTCGGCCTGGCCTCTCTTAGCTGCTTCTAGTTCTGCCTCTTTGCGGATCTTTTCTGCATCTTCCTGGGCTTGGCCCTTAACTTGGGCTTCTTCCTCTGCCTTTTGCTTCAGGCGCTCCGCTTCCTCTACCTGCTGGCGTGAGAGTGCGGCTTCATGTTCAGCCTTGATCTTTGCTCGCTCGGCTTCTTCAGCTGCCCGTTTGGCCTTCTCAGCTTCTTCTCTCAGCTTATCGAGGATGCTCTGCTCATGAATTCTTGTCTGCTTCAATTCCTGTTCTTTCTGTTGCACAACAGCCATATGTGCTTTTTCTTCTGCATCAATTTTGTTTCTGGCAGCTTCTCGAGCAAGTTCGATTTGCCTTTCAGCTTCTTTCTCAGCGAGCTCTTTTTGTTTCCTGGCTTCTTCAGCCTTGGCTTTCAGTTTCTCAACTTCTTCTAAGGCTAATTTCCTCTGTCTTGCTGCCTCCTGTTCTGCTGCAACAATCTTCCTGACCTTCTCTTCAGCTTCTTTGCGTCTAGCCTCCTCCTCTAGAGCTAGATGCCTTTGCGTTTCTGCTTCTTGCTCTGCTTTTTCCTTGCTTTTTTGTGTTTCATCTGCAATGTTTTTCAGTTTTTGAAGTTCTAGCTCCAGGTCGGATTTTCCAGCAGAGGCCTTCTCGAAATTTATTTTCAGAATTCGTATCTCTTCTTCAATAACTCTTCTGTGCTTCAAGGTCTCATCCACAATATTCTTTTGCCTTTCCAACTCGCTCTCAGAGGATTGTTTAAGCAGCAGGATTTTCTCCTCAATATCTTGCTTGTGTTGAGTGGCTTGCTCTTCTAATAGTTTTCGCTGATAAGCTTCGTCTTCTGCTAATCTTCTGAGGCGCTCATTCTCCGCTTCCTTCTCCTTCAAGGCAATCTCAGCCTCTGTCTTTAACCGTGTGGCCTCATTGATAGCAGCCAGCTTTTCTTTCAGGATCCTTTCTGCTTCTGCTCTCTGTCGAGTGGCTTCTTCTTCAGCTAATTGTCTTTGCCTCTTGGCCTCTTCTGAGAGAGCGCGTAACCGGGCAGCTTCTTCTGCAAGTTCTCTCAACTTATTTGCTTCTTCTTCTAACATCTGCTTAGATTTTTCAGATGCAGAGCGAGACTCTTCTTCTGTTTTGGATTTGGCCTTCAAGAGGATCTCCATCTCAGCACGCACCTTGGCAAGTTCTTCCTCAAGTCCTCTTCTTTTCTGGATTGCTTCACTGACTTCATTCTTGAGGCGAAAGAGATCCTCCTCTAGGACAATGCGTTGCTGTTCACCATTTTCCACCTCTGCCTTCAGTCGGATCAGTTCTTGTTCGGCAGAGAGTTTGTGGGAAGCTGTATCTTCAGCCAACTTTCTTTGCTTATCCAGCTCTTCCTCTGCCAGTCCCTTTTGGCGTAGAGCAGATTCCTCAGCTTTAGCTCTCTTGCGGGCCTCTCTCTCTGCATCTTCCTTCTGTTTCTCAGCTTCTTCTTGTGCTAAGGTTTTCTTATGAGCTATTTCTTCTGCCTGGAGCCTTAGCCTCAGAGCTTCATTGGCTTTCTGCCTCCATTTTTCTAACTCTCGCTCAGCTTCTTCCCTTGCATTTTCAGCCTCTAACTGCTGCTTCTTCAGACGTTCAGCTTCTTCTTGCAGATGGGTCACAGTGATATGCTCCTGTTGCAGGGACATTTCCAGTTGGGTGGTCTTCTCCAGGAATGACATGCGTTTGCTCTGTAGCTCTGCATCAGCGCTTTGTTGGGCCATGTCATGAGCCTGTCTGATCTGTCTCTCTTTCTCCAGTTCAGCTTGTTTCATCCGTCTCTCGGCCTCCTCAGCTTGGAGCCTCAATTTCTCCAGGTCATCTAGAGCTTTTTGTTTCTCTCTGGCTGCATCTTTCTCGGCCTGAATCTTGCGCTGTAGCTCGTCTTCTGCTTCCCGCTTCTTCTGGGCCTCATCCTTCACTTGTTTTCGCAAACGTTCAGCCTCTTCCTGAGCAAGTTTCTTCTGCCTCTCTGCCTCCTCTGCTCGGGCCCTCAGTGCCTTCAGCTCATCTTCAGCACCTGACTTTTGCTTCTGGCTGGTTTCCAGCTGCAGTCGGATGATCCTGATCTCCTCCTCTACCTTTTTGCGGTTGTACTCAGCATCGTCGATAAGTTTGACCTTGGCCTTGATCTCAGCTTCTGAGATTTGCTTCATTTGATGCAGCTCCTGCTGAATGTTCTTCTTCTGTTGCTCGGCATCTACAGCAACAACCTCCCTTTTGGTGACCTCTTCTTGCATGTTCAGTCGCAGCGCTGAGGCCTCTTTTTCTGCCAGGGCTTTGGCCTGAGCGTGTGCCTCAGCTAACTGCATCTGCTTCTCAAGCTGGGCTTCTACCTCTGCCAGCTTCTTCCTCTCTTCTTCTTTCATCTTCTCCGACGCTCTCTGAAGGAGGGTGGGGTGGGAACAGAGGGAGGATGGGCGAGGGAAGGTAGAGAGGGGTGGAGAGGGACAATGGAGACAAAAAAAAGAAAAAGAAAAAAGAAAAATAAAACAGATGGAAAAAAATAATTATATGCTCTATGGTCAAAAGCAAACGTAACTAAGAACAATGATTGAACACAAAGGGATGACGGGATGTACGCGATGATGGGATGTAAGCGGGTGGCTCGTGTACCCGACACCTGGCGGCAGCTAAAAAATATAAGGTGAAAATAAAATACTGTCCCCAAGTCACAGTCTCTGCGTTCACTGCACCCGAGCTGCTGCCCCCACTATATCAGGTCTAACATAATGGACTGGGGCAGAAGGAGAAATGGAGGCCCTCAAACCAGGCACTGTGCATTGTATACTGGTCATCTGAAGAGAGATCTATGGAGGGTACTAGGTACTAGAATAGGGCACTGTGCATTGTATACTGGTCATCTGAAGGGAGATCTATGGAGTATACTAGGTACTAGAATAGGGCACTGTGCAATGTATACTGGTCATCTGAAGGGAGATCTATGGAGTATACTAGGTACTAGAATAGGGCACTGTGCAATGTATACTGGTCATCTGAAGGGAGAACTGTGGAGTACACTAGGTACTAGAATAGAGCACTGTGCATTGTATACTGGTCATCTGAAGGGAGATCTATGGAGTACACTAGGTACTAGAATAGGGCACTGTGCATTGTATACTGGTCATCTGAAGGGAGATCTATGGAGTACACTAGGTACTAGAATAGGGCACTGTGCAATGTATACTGGTCATCTGAAGGGAGATCTATGGAGTATACTAGGTACTAGAATAGGGCACTGTGCAATGTATACTGGTCATCTGAAGGGAGATCTATGGAGTATACTAGGTACTAGAATAGGGCACTGTGCAATGTATACTGGTCATCTGAAGGGAGAACTGTGGAGTACACTAGGTACTAGAATAGGGCACTGTGCATTGTATACTGGTCATCTGAAGGGAGATCTGTGGAGTACACTAGGTACTAGAATAGGGCACTGAGCATTGTATACTGGTCATCTGAAGGGAGATCTGTGGAGTACACTAGGTACTAGAATAGGGCACTGTGCATTGTATACTGGTCATCTGAAGGGAGATCTGTGGAGTACACTAGGTACTAGAATAGGGCACTGAGCATTGTATACTGGTCATCTGAAGGGAGATCTGTGGAGTACACTAGGTACTAGAATAGGGCACTGTGCATTGTATACTGGTCATCAGGATGGAGATCTGTGGAGTACACTAGGTACTAGAATAGGGCACTGTGCATTGTATACTGGTCATCTGAAGGGAGATCTATGGAGTACACTAGGTACTAGAATAGGGCACTGAGCATTGTATACTGGTCATCTGAAGGGAGATCTATGGAGTATACTAGGTACTAGAATAGGGCACTGTGCATTGTATACTGGTCATCTGAAGGGAGATCTATGGAGTACACTAGGTACTAGAATAGGGCCCTGTGCATTGTATACTGGTCATCTGAAGGGAGATCTATGGAGTACACTAGGTACTAGAATAGGGCACTGTGCATTGTATACTGGTCATCTGAAGGGAGATCTATGGAGTACACTGGGTACTAGAATAGGGCACTGTGCATTGTATACTGGTCATCTGAAGGGAGATCTATGGAGTACACTAGGTACTAGAATAGGGCACTGTGCATTGTATACTGGTCATCTGAAGGGAGATCTATGGAGTATACTAGGTACTAGAATAGGGCACTGTGCATTGTATACTGGTCATCTGAAGGGAGATCTATGGAGTACACTAGGTACTAGAATAGGGCACTGTGCATTGTATACTGGTCATCTGAAGGGAGATCTATGGAGGGTACTAGGTACTAGAATAGGGCACTGTGCATTGTATACTGGTCATCTGAAGGGAGATCTATGGAGTACACTAGGTACTAGAATAGTGCACTGTGCATTGTATACTGGTCATCAGGATGGAGATCTATGGAATACACTGGGTACTAGAATAGGGCACTGTGCATTGTATACTGGTCATCAGGATGGAGATCTATGGAGTACACTAGGTACTAGAATAGGGCACTGTGCATTGTATACTGGTCATCAGGATGGAGATCTATGGAATACACTGGGTACTAGAATAGGGCACTGTGCATTGTATACTGGTCATCAGGATGGAGATCTATGGAATACACTGGGTACTAGAATAGGGCACTGTGCATTGTATACTGGTCATCTGAAGGGAGATCTATGGAGTACACTAGGTACTAGAATAGGGCACTGTGCATTGTATACTGGTCATCTGAAGGGAGATCTATGGAGTACACTAGGTGCTAGAATAGGGCACTGTGCATTGTATACTGGTCATCTGAAGGGAGATATGTGGAGTACACTAGGTGCTAGAATAGGGCACTGTGCATTGTATACTGGTCATCTGAAGGGAGATCTATGGAGTACACTAGGTACTAGAATAGGGCACTGTGCATTGTATACTGGTCATCTGAAGGGAGATCTGTGGAGTACACTAGGTGCTAGAATAGGGCACTGTGCATTGTATACTGGTCATCTGAAGGGAGATCTATGGAGTACACTAGGTACTAGAATAGGGCACTGTGCATTGTATACTGGTCATCTGAAGGGAGATCTATGGAGTATACTAGGTGCTAGAATAGGGCACTGTGCATTGTATACTGGTCATCAGGATGGAGATCTGTGGAGTATACTAGGTGCTAGAATAGGGCACTGTGCATTGTATACTGGTCATCTGAAGGGAGATCTATGGAGTACACTAGGTACTAGAATAGGGCACTGTGCATTGTATACTGGTCATCAGGATGGAGATCTATGGAGGGAACTAGAATAGGGCACTGTGCATTGTATACTGGTCATCTGAAGGGAGATCTATGGAGTACACTAGGTACTAGAATAGGGCACTGTGCATTGTATACTGGTCATCTGAAGGGAGATCTATGGAGGGTACTAGGTACTAGAATAGGGCACTGTGCATTGTATACTGGTCATCAGGATGGAGATCTGTGGAGTACACTAGGTACTAGAATAGGGCACTGTGCATTGTATACTGGTCATCTGAAGGGAGATCTGTGGAGTATACTAGGTACTAGAATAGGGCACTGTGCATTGTATACTGGTCATCAGGATGGAGATCTATGGAGTACACTGTGTACTAGAATAGGGCACTGTGCATTGTATACTGGTCATCTGAAGGGAGATATGTGGAGTATACTAGGTACTAGAATAGGGCACTGTGCATTGTATACTGGTCATCTGAAGGGAGATCTATGGAGTATACTAGGTACTAGAATAGGGCACTGTGCATTGTATACTGGTCATCTGAAGGGAGATCTATGGAGTATACTAGGTACTAGAATAGGGCACTGTGCATTGTATACTGGTCATCAGGATGGAGATCTATGGAGTACACTGTGTACTAGAATAGGGCACTGTGCATTGTATACTAGTCATCTGAAGGGAGATCTATGGAGTACACTAGGTACTAGAATAGGGCACTGTGCATTGTATACTGGTCATCTGAAGGGAGATCTATGGAGTACACTAGGTACTAGAATAGGGCACTGAGCATTGTATACTGGTCATCTGAAGGGAGATCTATGGAGGGTACTAGGTACTAGAATAGGGCACTGTGCATTGTATACTGGTCATCTGAACGGAGATCTATGGAGTACACTAGGTACTAGAATAGGGCACTGTGCATTGTATACTGGTCATCTGAAGGGAGATCTATGGAGTACACTAGGTACTAGAATAGGGCACTGTGCATTGTATACTGGTCATCTGAAGGGAGATCTATGGAGTACACTAGGTACTAGAATAGGGCACTGTGCATTGTATACTGGTCATCTGAAGGGAGAACTGTGGAGTACACTAGGTGCTAGAATAGGGCACTGTGCATTGTATACTGGTCATCTGAAGGGAGACCTATGGAGTACACTGGGTACTAGTATAGGGCACTGTGCATTGTATACTGGTCATCTGAAGGGAGATCTATGGAGTACACTGGGTACTAGAATAGGGCACTGTGCATTGTATACTGGTCATCTGAAGGGAGATCTATGGAGTACACTAAGTAATAGAATAGGGCGCTGAGCATTGTATACTGGTCATCTGAAGGGAGATCTATGGAGGGTACTAGGTACTAGAATAGGGCACTGTGCATTGTATACTGGTCATCTGAAGGGAGATCTATGGAGTACACTAGGTACTAGAATAGGGCACTGTGCATTGTATACTGGTCATCTGAAGGGAGATCTATGGAGTACACTAGGTACTAGAATAGGGCACTGTGCATTGTATACTGGTCATCTGAAGGGAGAACTGTGGAGTACACTAGGTGCTAGAATAGGGCACTGTGCATTGTATACTGGTCATCTGAAGGGAGACCTATGGAGTACACTGGGTACTAGTATAGGGCACTGTGCATTGTATACTGGTCATCTGAAGGGAGATCTATGGAGTACACTGGGTACTAGAATAGGGCACTGTGCATTTTATACTGGTCATCTGAAGGGAGATCTATGGAGTATACTAGGTGCTAGAATAGGGCACTGTGCATTGTATACTGGTCATCTGAAGGGAGATCTATGGAGTACACTAGGTGCTAGAATAGGGCACTGTGCATTGTATACTGGTCATCTGAAGGGAGATCTATGGAGTACACTAGGTACTAGAATAGGGCACTGTGCATTGTATACTGGTCATCTGAAGGGAGATCTGTGGAGTACACTAGGTGCTAGAATAGGGCACTGTGCATTGTATACTGGTCATCTGAAGGGAGATCTGTGGAGTACACTAGGTGCTAGAATAGGGCACTGTGCATTGTATACTGGTCATCTGAAGGGAGATCTGTGGAGTACACTAGGTGCTAGAATAGGGCCCTGTGCATTGTATACTGGTCATCTGAAGGGAGATCTGTGGAGTACACTAGGTACTAGAATAGGGCACTGTGCATTGTATACTGGTCATCTGAAGGGAGATCTGTGGAGTACACTAGGTGGTAGAATAGGGCACTGTGCATTGTATACTGGTCATCTGAAGGGAGATCTGTGGAGTACACTAGGTGCTAGAATAGGGCCCTGTGCATTGTATACTGGTCATCTGAAGGGAGATCTATGGAGTATACTAGGTACTAGAATAGGGCACTGTGCATTGTATACTGGTCATCTGAAGGGAGATCTGTGGAGTACACTAGGTGCTAGAATAGGGCCCTGTGCATTGTATACTGGTCATCTGAAGGGAGATCTGTGGAGTACACTAGGTACTAGAATAGGGCACTGTGCATTGTATACTGGTCATCTGAAGGGAGATCTGTGGAGTACACTAGGTACTAGAATAGGGCACTGTGCATTGTATACTGGTCATCTGAAGGGAGATCTGTGGAGTACACTAGGTGCTAGAATAGGGCACTGTGCATTGTATACTGGTCATCTGAAGGGAGATCTATGGCGTACACTAGGTGCTAGAATAGGGCACTGTGCATTGTATACTGGTCATCTGAAGGGAGATCTATGGAGTACACTAGGTACTAGAATAGGGCACTGTGCATTGTATACTGGTCATCTGAAGGGAGATCTATGGAGTACACTAGGTACTAGAATAGGGCACTGTGCATTGTATACTGGTCATCTGAAGGGAGATCTATGGAGTATACTAGGTACTAGAATAGTGCACTGTGCATTGTATACTGGTCATCAGGATGGAGATCTATGGAGTACACTAGGTACTAGAATAGGGCACTGTGCATTGTATACTGGTCATCTGAAGGGAGATATGTGGAGTACACTAGGTACTAGAATAGGGCACTGTGCATTGTATACTGGTCATCTGAAGGGAGATCTATGGAGTACACTAGGTACTAGAATAGGGCACTGTGCATTGTATACTGGTCATCTGAAGGGAGATATGTGGAGTACACTAGGTACTAGAATAGGGCACTGTGCATTGTATACTGGTCATCAGGATGGAGATCTGTGGAGTATACTAGGTACTAGAATAGGGCACTGTGCATTGTATACTGGTCATCAGGATGGAGATCTATGGAGTACACTGTGTACTAGAATAGGGCACTGTGCATTGTATACTGGTCATCTGAAGGGAGATCTATGGAGGGTACTAGAATAGGGCACTGTGCATTGTATACTAGTCATCTGAAGGGAGATCTGTGGAGTACACTAGGTACTAGAATAGGGCACTGTGCATTGTATACTGGTCATCAGGATGGAGATCTATGGAGTACACTGGGTACTAGAATAGGGCACTGTGCATTGTATACTGGTCATCAGGATGGAGATCTATGGAGTACACTGGGTACTAGAATAGGGCACTGTGCATTGTATACTGGTCATCTGAAGGGAGATCTATGGAGTACACTAGGTACTAGAATAGGGCACTGTGCATTGTATACTGGTCATCAGGATGGAGATATGTGGAGTACACTAGGTACTAGAATAGGGCACTGTGCATTGTATACTGGTCATCTGAAGGGAGATCTATGGAGTACACTAGGTACTAGAATAGGGCACTGTGCATTGTATACTGGTCATCTGAAGGGAGATCTGTGGAGTACACTAGGTACTAGAATAGGGCACTGTGCATTGTATACTGGTCATCTGAAGGGAGATCTATGGAGTACACTAGGTACTAGAATAGGGCCCTGTGCATTGTATACTGGTCATCTGAAGGGAGATCTATGGAGTACACTAGGTGCTAGAATAGGGCACTGTGCATTGTATACTGGTCATCTGAAGGGAGATCTGTGGAGTACACTAGGTGCTAGAATAGGGCACTGTGCATTGTATACTGGTCATCTGAAGGGAGATCTGTGGAGTACACTAGGTGCTAGAATAGGGCCCTGTGCATTGTATACTGGTCATCTGAAGGGAGATCTGTGGAGTACACTAGGTACTAGAATAGGGCACTGTGCATTGTATACTGGTCATCTGAAGGGAGATCTATGGAGTACACTAGGTACTAGAATAGGGCACTGTGCATTGTATACTGGTCATCTGAAGGGAGATCTGTGGAGTACACTAGGTGCTAGAATAGGGCACTGTGCATTGTATACTGGTCATCTGAAGGGAGATCTGTGGAGTACACTAGGTGCTAGAATAGGGCACTGTGCATTGTATACTGGTCATCTGAAGGGAGATCTATGGAGTACACTAGGTGCTAGAATAGGGCACTGTGCATTGTATACTGGTCATCTGAAGGGAGATCTGTGGAGTACACTAGGTACTAGAATAGGGCACTGTGCATTGTATACTGGTCATCTGAAGGGAGATCTATGGAGTACACTAGGTACTAGAATAGGGCACTGTGCATTGTATACTGGTCATCTGAAGGGAGATCTATGGAGTACACTAGGTACTAGAATAGGGCACTGTGCATTGTATACTGGTCATCTGAAGGGAGATCTATGGAGTATACTAGGTACTAGAATAGGGCACTGTGCATTGTATACTGGTCATCTGAAGGGAGATCTATGGAGTATACTAGGTACTAGAATAGGGCACTGTGCATTGTATACTGGTCATCTGAAGGGAAATCTATGTAGTACACTAGGTACTAGAATAGGGCACTGTGCATTGTATACTGGTCATCTGAAGGGAGATCTATGGAGTACACTAGGTACTAGAATAGGGCATTGTATACTGGTCACCTGAAGGGAGATCTATGTAGTACACTAGGTACTAGAATAGGGCACTGTGCATTGTATACTGGTCATCTGAAGGGAGATCTATGGAGTACACTAGGTACTAGAATAGGGCATTGTATACTGGTCACCTGAAGGGAGATCTATGGAATACACTGGGTACTAGAATAGGGCACTGTGCATTGTATACTGGTCATCTGAAGGGAGATCTATGGAGTACACTAGGTACTAGAATAGGGCACTGTGCATTGTATACTGGTCATCTGAAGGGAGATCTATGGAGTATACTAGGTACTAGAATAGGGCACTGTGCATTGTATACTGGTCATCTGAAGGGAGATCTATGGAGTACACTAGGTACTAGAATAGGGCCCTGTGCATTGTATACTGGTCATCTGAAGGGAGATCTATGGAGTACACTAGGTACTAGAATAGGGCACTGTGCATTGTATACTGGTCATCTGAAGGGAGATCTATGGAGTACACTAGGTACTAGAATAGCTCACTGTGCATTGTATACTGGTCATCAGGATGGAGATCTATGGAGTACACTAGGTACTAGAATAGGGCACTGTGCATTGTATACTGGTCATCTGAAGGGAGATCTATGGAGTACACTAGGTACTAGAATAGGGCACTGTGCATTGTATACTGGTCATCTGAAGGGAGATCTATGGAGGGTACTAGGTACTAGAATAGGGCACTGTGCATTGTATACTGGTCATCTGAAGGGAGATCTATGGAGTACACTAGGTACTAGAATAGGGCACTGTGCATTGTATACTGGTCATCAGGATGGAGATCTATGGAGTATACTAGGTACTAGAATAGGGCCCTGTGCATTGTATACTGGTCATCAGGATGGAGATCTATGGAGTACACTAGGTGCTAGAATAGGGCACTGTGCATTGTATACTGGTCATCAGGATGGAGATCTATGGAGGGTACTAGGTACTAGAATAGGGCACTGTGCATTGTATACTGGTCATCTGAAGGGAGATCTATGGAGTACACTAGGTGCTAGAATAGGGCACTGTGCATTGTATACTGGTCATCTGAAGGGAGATATGTGGAGTACACTAGGTACTAGAATAGGGCACTGTGCATTGTATACTGGTCATCTGAAGGGAGATCTATGGAGGGTACTAGAATAGGGCACTGTGCATTGTATACTGGTCATCTGAAGGGAGATCTATGGAGTATACTAGGTACTAGAATAGTGCATTGTGCATTGTATACTGGTCATCAGGATGGATTCCTTGTAATATGAGGATGACATGCAGAGTTCGTGCTGAACAATGTTAATAGATGAGTGGACGGAGGCTTCAGACATTGCACAAGTCTGGTGTCCGCAGACCGCGGCGACCTGTGGACTCACACCAGTGATGCAGCCTGCCATCTGCAGCTGGCAGACGACATCAGATGGGCGCTATATTCTTTATGTTGGGTTTAGTCTTTCTGCAGCAGTTCTTCACCAGTCCTCATCAGGAGGTGGCAGACATCTGGCAAGTCCTGTGCTGCCTGATCCAGGATACTAATGAAGGGGCAGCTAGGTGGGCAAGATGTGCCAGGGCACTGGGCGTAGCGCCAACATGACAAGTATTGAGTACAATGTCAGCTCATACCTCCTCTTCCTCCAGGCGGCGCAGTGTCTCGGTGATGAATTTGATATACTGGCCGGTCAAGGTGGTGAGTTCACTGTACTTGGTGCGGAGGTCGACATACTACAAGAAACAGAGACATTCAGGATCTGAACCTGGGGAGGCGGGTGGATGGGGGGGGTTAGAGGGCAGTGGAGTCGGGGGGGTCTGCGCGTTAATGAGAACGTTTTCAGGTGCCCTCACCTCTTGGATGATGTTGTCAGATGTAGACTGCACTTTGGGCTTCTTGACCGGAGATGCCACAGGCTCCACCTGAGCTTTGAAGGTCACCAGCTGGAGCTCAAAGTCCTAGAACATCAGAGCGGAAACTTTCAGTAATGGCAGCAACAAAATAAGTATTAACCCCCATAAGAAACCACGGAAATAATCTCCATACGTTACATTACTTATCCTGTACTGATACTGTATTATACTCCAGAGCTGCACTCACTATTCTGCTGGTGCAGTCACTGTCTACATACATTACTTATCCTGTACTGATCCTGAGTTACATCCTGTATTATACTCCAGAGCTGCACTCACTATTCTGCTGGTGCAGTCACTGTGTACATACATTACTTATCCTGTACTGATCCTGAGTTACATCCTGTATTATACTCCAGAGCTGCACTCACTATTCTGCTGGTGCAGTCACTGTGTACATACATTACTTATCCTGTACTGATCCTGAGTTACATCCTGTATTATACTCCAGAGCTGCACTCACTATTCTGCTGGTGCAGTCACTGTGTACATACATTACTTATCCTGTACTGATCCTGAGTTACATCCTGTATTATACTCCAGAGCTGCACTCACTATTCTGCTGGTGCAGTCACTGTGTACATACATTACTTATCCTGTACTGATCCTGAGTTACATCCTGTATTATACTCCAGAGCTGCACTCATTATTCTGCTGGTGCAGTCACTGTGTACATACATTACTTATCCTGTACTGATCCTGAGTTACATCCTGTATTATACTCCAGAGCTGCACTCACTATTCTGCTGGTGCAGTCACTGTGTACATACATTACTTATCCTGTACTGATCCTGAGTTACATCCTGTATTATACTCCAGAGCTGCACTCACTATTCTGCTGGTGCAGTCACTGTGTACATACATTACTTATCCTGTACTGATCCTGAGTTACATCCTGTATTATACTCCAGAGCTGCACTCACTATTCTGCTGGTGCAGTCACTGTGTACATACATTACTTATCCTGTACTGATCCTGAGTTACATCCTGTATTATACTCCAGAGCTGCACTCACTATTCTGCTGGTGCAGTCACTATGTACATACATTACTTATCCTGTACTGATCCTGAGTTTTACATCAAGACACGGAGGCGAGTATTGCTTTCTCCTTCTTTACTTCCACCAATAGCAGCAAAGGAGAAATTAACATAATCAAAACAATAAAGGCCCCTCCCCTGACAGATCCTATAATAAGCAGTGTCCTCTTTATATCTTCCTCTTTCTTTGCTGCTCCACCAAAGCTAAGTGATCTATATGTGCGATTATGTGATTTTGATTTTAAGCAATTATGTCTTTGCATGGCGTTTTAATACTTGCCTAGTAGATATATATATATATATATATATATATATATATATATATATATACACTGTTCTGACCTGTATCAGGGTCTCCCCTCTTTCCCTTCATTTGTGGAGATTTTATCACAGTATTACCGTATCCCCATACACCTATTGCGGCCTTCATCTGGGGGCCGTCCCCCCCCCCTCCCTCTCTTTCCCCTCTGCGTTGCTTCATCGGCGGTTTTATCCCCTGTATCCTTTCGTTTTGGGGTGTGTGTTCTTTTGAACCCCCTCCTCTTCCCCTACCTTAGTCGCCGCTCCGATTCCTTCCCTCTGGTTCCCGGCGGCATAGGTTCTCGGCGGCAGGTTTCTGTAGCTTCCCGCGGCTCCGAGATCTCGGCGGCCATCTTGGAATCTTCCGCCCGTCTTCTCGCGGGATTTCGGAGCGCTCTCCAGTGCCTTGCTGCTTCTTATCGGCTCCAGATCGGCTCCTGCTTTACTGCGTCGCTTGGGGTGATTAACCCCTGTTTAGGTTAGTTCTTTCTACCTTAGATTAGCACCATTAGTCTAGGTACCCCCATCGGTCACCCTGCATTTAGATTTTAGATCTATAATAAACGAGATCATGTCCTCAGATCGCTCTCCCTCTGGGCCTAATCCCCCACCCACAGGGGACCCCAGCCTGCCAGACATGAGTGCACAGGCCCTGGAGCTACAACGCTCCGTGTCTAGTGCCATTGTAGAGGCCATGGGCTCCATGTCCTCAATGATCTCTCAGACCATATCTCAGGCCTTATCTGCCCATGCTCCTGGCCCCTCTAATCTAATGCCTGCACTCACTAGCCCGCAGCCTACCATTGAACCTCCTGCCCAGGAGACATTGACTGGTGTGATCCAAGCCACCCATGATAGCGCGCTTAGATCGCGCAAAAGAGCCTTACCGCGCCAGGCAGAAAGGGCGCGAACGTGGAAATGTGCTAGAGCACAAACTGATGACATAGATTCTGATAATGAATCGGACATGGAGGCTTATGCGGAGGAAAGTGACCACTCTGATGGAGTGTTAGAGATGGAACCTCAGTTTCCAAGCACCTCAGGCCTTAGGCCTTCCACATCTGAGTCCGTGGGCGCATCCACCTCTGCCCCTAACACGGCTTCTACCCTGGTGGATCCTTCTGGCAACCCACTATTTGATCCTGATGCCCTCCACCACCCTAGGTCGGCGGAGTGGATGCCGGTAGCTCATGTGAGCGATTACTTGGAGCATTGGGTGCGTCGTCCTCTCAGCAAAGAGGCGCGCAGCAAGCTCCGTGCAGAATGCCCCAGACCATTGATCCCTAACAAGGTCTGTGAGACCCCATCTGTGGATCAGAAGATGACTCAGTTTTTAACTAAAACCGGCTGGAATCCCCGTAAAGGTCTGGATTCCGCTATAAAGAGTTGTCAGGATAAGCTCCTTGACATTTTTGGCCCCCTCGCCAAAATCTTTGAAATGGCCGAATCGGCCAGAGTGGACGGCTCTCCGATAGATCCGGAGGAGCTTACTGGCTGGATACAGAGAGCCATTTGTATTGCGGGCAGCACCAATTCCTCCCTGTCCATTGAAAGGCGTAAAGCCATCCTTTTTAAAATTGACCCAAAATTGGCCAACCTGGCACTTACTGAGACAGGGAAGTATGCTCAGGGTCAACTGTTCGGGGATTCCTTCATCAAGGAACTCAGCAGGTACGTTGGAGCGTTTACCGCATTGGACAAGGCCCAGTCCTCCATGAAAAGGGTATTTCAGGGACGGGTCTCCACTAGGGCCGGCAGTAGTAGGGGCCGTCTGTCCGGCCGCTCCAGTTATCAAGCCCGCAGCTCGGGCAGAGGCTCCTTCAACCAGAGGCCTCCTTTCCAGGACCAAAGAAATCCCCCCTCGTTCTTCCCGGCCAGAGGCGGCCAATGGCGTTCCAGGTCGGTTAGAGGGAATCCGAACTACAGAAAATCTTTCGGTAAGTCTTTCCCCAGTGGGGACTTCTTTCACTCCTTGTGTAGGGGGCAGACTCCGTCTATGTTCCCACGTTTGGTCCAGCATCACATCAGACCCATGGGTGCTGAACACTGTACAGGGGTTCCACATAGAACTTACGAGTTCGCCAGATCTCGTCCCTTCTCCCCCTCCCCTGGCACTACCGGACAGGGAGCTAGTGGACGTGGAACTTTTTTCCCTCTTGCACAAGGATGCGATAGAAAGGGCCCCTCCTACCCAAAGGGGCGTCCTCAGCCACATTTTTCTAGTTCAGAAAAAAGGGGGACAATTTCGTCCGGTCATAAATCTCCGGGCACTGAACTCTGTGGTGCGCTACCGCCACTTCAAGATGGAGGGGATTCACCTCCTTCGGGATTTGCTGATTCCGGGGGACTGGATGGTGAAGCTGGATCTCAAGGATGCCTATCTGACGGTCCCGATTGCCTCCTCCTCCAGGGATCTTCTGCGCTTCCTGTGGAAGGGCGAAGTGTGGCGCTTCACTTGCCTACCGTTCGGTCTTTCCTCAGCGCCTTGGTGCTTCACCAAGTTACTGCGCCCAGTCATGGCCTGGCTTCGGAGCCGTGGGGTTCGTCTTGTCATATACCTGGACGACATCCTCATTATGCACCAATGTCAGTCGTCTCTGCTACAACACCTCCAGTGGACCTCGGATCTTCTGACGGGTCTGGGTTTTCTACTCAATCTCGAGAAATCCTGCCTCACACCGGCTCGACGTATGGAGTTTCTGGGCTTCACGGTGGACTCCGTCGCGGAATCTCTCAGCCTCCCGGCAGAGAAATTGCGGACGATACGCAAGGAGTTGAGACATGCTCTCTCAACTCCCTCTCTATCCCTACGCCACCTGGCTCGCATCATTGGGTTACTTGCCTCCTCTATCCAGGCAGTCTTTCCCGCTCCGCTCCATTATCGGGCTTTACAGCGCCTGAAGATCGCCCACCTCCGTGCCGGGGCCTCGTTTGCGGACGCTGTGATTCTGGATCAGGAAGCTCAGGAGGAACTTCGTTGGTGGTTGAGCAACTTGGAAGCCTGGAACGGCAGAGCAATCTTCGGATTCCAACCGGAATTCACGGTAGAGTCGGACGCGAGTCTCCAAGGATGGGGTGCCCACTGCGAGGGTATCTCCACTGGGGGTCGATGGTCGGAGTCAGAGATCCATCTTCACATCAACGCTCTGGAACTTCTAGCGGGTTCGTTTGCCATCAGGAGTTTCACCAAGGGCATAGCTCATGCATGCATCCGTCTACGCATGGACAATGTGTCGGCGGTCCAATACGTCAATCACCTAGGCGGCACTCAATCGGCCACCTTAGCCCGACTGGCGAAAGAGTTCTGGTCCTACTGTCTGTCCAGGGACATCATGATTCAAGCGGAGTACCTGCCGGGTCTTCACAACTACAAAGCGGATCGGAGTTCCCGATGCTTCACGGACGGCAGCGACTGGAGGCTGAATCCGGAAATGTTCTCCACAATCTCGGACATCTGGGGTCCTTGCTCCATAGACCTTTTTGCTTCCCGGCTCAATACTCACCTGCCCAGGTTCTTCAGCTGGCGACCGGACCCGGAGGCAGAAGCTGTGGATGCGTTTCTACAGGACTGGTCCTCAGCCCTACATTACGCGTTTCCACCGTTTGCCATGATTCCGAGGATGTTGCTACAGACTCGGCGTCAGGTGGCGGAACTGGTGGTGGTGATTCCCTTCTGGGGATCTCAAGCCTGGTACCCGATCCTCCTAGAACTCCTGGTCGATGTACCTCTCCTACTCCCGACGCGGACGGATCTCCTCCAGGACCCTCTGGGTGCCCCACATCCCCTGCTGGTCGAAGGCTCCCTTCAACTTCTTGCGTGCCGAATTTCAGGACTCCAGGAGAGGTCGAGGGAATTTCGGAGGCAACTAGACGCCTCCTGGACAACGCTTGGGCTCCCGGCACCCGAAAATCTTACCGGGCAGCTTGGGGATCTTGGGTTAGCTGGTGCATGGAACGGGACCTGGATCCCGTTTCGGCATCTGTAACCCATTTGTTGCAATTCCTGACTTCTCTCTTTGAGGCAGGGAAAGCTTATCGGACCATCAATTTGTTCCGTTCTGCGATTTCCTCGACTCATCAGGGATTTGATGGCGTTCCGGCTGGTCAACACCCTTTAGTGTCTCGACTTTTACGTGGCTCACGCTTGGCTAGGCCTCCTCGGCCACGTTTCACCACTACGTGGGATGTTTCCCTGGTCCTTTCTTTCCTCTCTGCCTGGCCCGACAACGCGGCTCTTTCCCTCCGTCAACTGTCAGCCAAGTTGCTGACCCTTTTTTGCCTTATTTCCTGTAAGAGGATCTCTGATGTCAGGGCTCTGGATCACGATGCCAGATCCTTTACTCCCGAGGGTGTTACTTTTAACATCACGCGGCGTACCAAGACCAATATTCGGTCTGTGTCCTATCCCAGTTTTCCGTCTTCTCCGGCACTCTGTCCTGTAGCTTGTCTACGGGAATATGAGTTGCGCACTCGTTCTCACCGGTCTGCGGACGTTCCGCAGCTTTTCCTCTCTATTCGCCATCCCTTTGGCCCGGTTACCAGTCCCACTTTGGCGCGTTGGATGAAGTGGGTCATGTCCCTTTCCGGGATTGATACGACGATCTTTACCGCTCACTCGGCCAGGGGCGCGGCTGCTACTGCCCTGGCAGTTTCGGGGGCTCGTTTGGAGGACATTCTGCGTCTGGCTGACTGGTCTAGGGCCACGACGTTCACAGAGTTTTATTTCCGTCCGACCCCTCATGTGTTTTCTGCTATTATTGAGCAGCTTTGAACTTGCAATACGAAGCCTCCGTGTCTTGATGTAAAACTTAATGATTTTCCTATTTCATGACGTAAAGTCATAGTTTTATTAAAGACACGGAGGCGAGTATTGCCCGCCCTAGGTTTCTCCTGCCCCCCCTATTATTATTACTGTTATGGTATTATTATTGACTATTACACTGTCTCTGTGGTTATTTATGCCGTTTTACCGTCAAGATTGATTATGGTTCTGTTTCAGCGACCTTTTTAATGTACGACCGTTATAGGGTCGAGATTGCACATTTGTACCCATGTGTTTACACTGGCTAGATTATTTGTTTTGTTTCAGGTTGAAAAATCCTTGGCAGATGGCATTCCGTGTTGTTCCAGGTTTCCTGAGATGTTAGCCATGTTGGCTTGAGTTCGTCAGTTGGAGGAAGAAGAATGGTCGGTGTCGGAACCAGTTCCAGTTCGGTTCGTTTTCGGTTATGGTTGGGCGGTTGGTGTCGTGGATTCAAAGAAAGAGGAAGATATAAAGAGGACACTGCTTATTATAGGATCTGTTTGGGGAGGATCCTTTATTGTTTTGATTATGTTAATTTCTCCTTTGCTGCTATTGGTGGAAGTAAAGAAGGAGTAAGCAATACTCGCCTCCGTGTCTTTAATAAAACTATGACTTTACGTCATGAAATAGGAAAATCATTAAGTTATATCCTGTATTATACTCCAGAGCTGCACTCACTATTCTGCTGGTGCAGTCACTGTGTACATACATTACTTATCCTGTACTGATCCTGAGTTACATCCTATATTATACTCCAGAGCTGCACTCACTATTCTGCTGGTGCAGTCACTGTGTACATACATTACTTATCCTGTACTGATCCTGAGTTACATCCTGTATTATACTGCAGAGCTGCACTCACTTTTCTGCTGGTGCAGTCACTGTGTACATACATTACTTATCCTGTACTGATCCTGAGTTACATCCTGTATTATACTCCAGAGCTGCACTCACTATTCTGCTGGTGCAGTCACTGTGTGCATACATTACTTATCCTGTACTGATCCTGAGTTACCTCCTGTATTATACTCCAGAGCTGCACTCATTATTCTGCTGGTGGAGTCACTGTATACATACATTACTTATCCTGTACTGATCCTTAGTTACATCCTGTATTATACTCCAGAGCTGCACTCACTATTCTGCTGGTGCAGTCACTGTGTACATACATTACTTATCCTGTACTGATCCTTAGTTACATCCTGTATTATACTCCAGAGCTGCACTCACTATTCTGCTGGTGCAGTCACTGTGTACATACATTACTTATCCTGTACTGATCCTGAGTTACCTCCTGTATTATACTCCAGAGCTGCACTCACTATTCTGCTGGTGCAGTCACTGTGTACATACATTACTTATCCTGTACTGATCCTTAGTTACATCCTGTATTATACTCCAGAGCTGCACTCACTATTCTGCTGGTGCAGTCACTGTGTACATACATTACTTATCCTGAGTTACATCCTGGATTATACTCCAGAGCTGCACTCACTATTCTGCTCGTGCAGTCACTGTGTACATACATTACTTATCCGGTACTGATCCTGAGTTACATCCTGTATTATACTCCAGAGCTGCACTCACTATTCTGCTGGTGCAGTCACTGTGTACATACATTACTTATCCTGTACTGATCCTGTATTATACTCCAGAGCTGCACTCACTATTCTGCTGGAGCAATCACTGTGTACATATATTACTTATCCTGTACTGGTCCTGAGTTACATCCTGTATTATACTCCAGAGCTGCACTCACTATTCTGCTGGTGCAGTCACTGTGTACATACATTACTTATCCTGTACTGATCCTGAGTGACATCCTGTATTATACTCCAGAGCTGCACTCACTATTCTGCTGGTGCAGTCACTGTGTACATATATTACTTATCCTGTACTGATCCTGAGTTACATCCTGTATTATACTCCAGAGCTGCACTCACTATTCTGCTGGTGCAGTCACTGTGTACATATATTACTTATCCTGTACTGATCCTGAGTTACATCCTGTATTATACTCCAGAGCTGCACTCACTATTCTGCTGGTGCAGTCACTGTGTACATACATTACTTATCCTGTACTGATCTTGTATTATACTCCAGAGCTGCACTCACTATTCTGCTGGAGCAATCACGGTGTAGATCCATTCTCCTGTATGTTGGGTGGTCCTCTTACCTTGATGGCGTCGATGTACTGCTTGGCGTATTTCTGGCATTCGTCCACTTTCACGCGGTTCTTCTCACTTTCCTCCAGCAGTTTCTGTGAACATGTGACACACATCTTATTACAGTCCTTCTGGTCATGTGACCTCACTCTGATCTATTATAAAGCACTGCATCAGACAAGCTATGACCGAAGACCAGCTGGATGCTGGGGGAGTTTTGCCTCTTGTGCTCTGATGTCATCCCCAATGAGACGAGGGCCGAGACGCCCCCCTCCCCCCCCATCGCTCCCGGGATCCCACCCTACCTTTTCCTGCAGGAGTTGCTCTTTGACGGTTCTGCTGTCGGTGATGTGTACGGACTGGATCTTATCCTGGCGCTGCCTGGCATCCTGGATCCATCGGATCAGCCACTCGTAGCTCTCCCGGTAGTAGCGGAGCTGTTTGCCCAGCTGCTCCAGCTCTCGCTGCCTGAGGTCTATCTGTAGGACGATGGCCTGCCAGCGCTCCAGCAGCTGCTGCACCTTCTCCTTGTATCTGTCCAGGTCCACGTCCCGCTCGCTGTGCGCGCGCAGCATCTTCTCACTCACCTCACGAGCCTTCCCGAGATCGCTCTCCAGACCACTGAAGAGAGGCTGGTGACCCTCCACCTGTCCACGCATCCTCTGCAAGACACACCGAACGGCATGTGAGGAGACTGCACCCTCACACCACAATACTGCACACTCACTGCACCCAGCACTGCGCCCGCACTCCACAATACTGCACCCTCACACCACAATACTGTGCACTCCCTACATCCAGCACTGCACCCTCACACCACAATACTGCACACTCACTGCACCCAGCACTGCACCCTCACACCACAATACTGCACCCTCACACCACAATACTGTGCACTCCCTACATCCAGCACTGCACCCTCACACCACAATACTGCACACTCACTGCACCCAGCACTGCGCCCGCACTCCACAATACTGCACCCTCACACCACAATACTGTGCACTCCCTACATCCAGCACTGCACCCTCACACCACAATACTGCACACTCACTGCACCCAGCACTGCACCCTCACACCACAATACTGCACCCTCACACCACAATACTGTGCACTCCCTACATCCAGCACTGCACCCTCACACCACAATACTGCACACTCACTGCACCCAGCACTGCGCCCGCACTCCACAATACTGCACCCTCACACCACAATACTGTGCACTCCCTACATCCAGCACTGCACCCTCACACCACAATACTGCACACTCACTGCACCCAGCACTGCACCCTCACACCACAATACTGCACCCTCACACCACAATACTGCACTCACTGCACCCAGCACCCTCACACCACAATAATGCGCACTCACTCCACCCAGCACTGCACCCTCACACAATACTGCACACTCACTGCACCCTCACACCACAATACTGCACTCACTGCACCCAGCACCCGCACTCCACAATACTGCACCCTCACACCACAATACTGCGCCCTCACTGCACCCAGCACTGCGCCCGCACTCCACAATACTGCACCCTCACACCACAATACTGCACTCACTGCACCAAGCACCCTCACACCACAATACTGCGCACTCACTCCACCCAGCACTGCACCCTCACACCACAATACTGCACTCACTGCACCCAGCACCCTCACACCACAATACTGCGCACTCACTCCACCCAGCACTGCACCCTCACACCACAATACTGCGCCCTCACTGCACCCAGCACTGCGACCTCACTCCACAATACTGCACTCACTGCACCCTCACACCACAATACTGCACTAACTGCACCCTCACACCACAATACTGCACTCACTGCACCCAGCACTGCACCCTCACACCGCACTGCGCCCTCACTCCACCCAGCACTGCGCCCTCACTCCACCCAGCACTGCGCCCTCACTCCACCCAGCACTGCGCCCTCACTCCACCCAGCACTGCGCCCTCACTCCACAATACTGCACTCACTCCACCCTCACCACAATACTGCACACTCACTACACCCAGCACCCTCACACCACAATACTGCGCAGTTACTCCACCCAGCACTGCACCCTCACACCACAATACTGTGCACTCCCTACATCCAGCACTGCACCCTCACCACAATACTGCACGCTCACCATATCTAGCACTGCACCCTCACACCCTAATACTGCACACTACATCCACTATTAAACCCTAACCCTCAAACACTATGCACACACTACTCCCATCAATGATACTGTAACTCCCACCATTTCAATACTGCGCACTCACTCCACCCAGCACTGCACCCTCACACCACAATACTGCGCACTCACTGCACCCTCACACCACAATACTGCCCTCACTCCACCCAGCACTGCGCCCTCACTCCACCCAGCACTGCGCCCTCACTCCACCCAGCACTGCGCCCTCACTCCACCCAGCACTGCGCCCTCACTCCACCCAGCACTGCGCCCTCACTCCACCCAGCACTGCGCCCTCACTCCACCCAGCACTGCGCCCTCCCTCCACCCAGCACTGCGCCCTCACTCCACCCAGCACTGCGCCCTCACTCCACCCAGCACTGCGCCCTCACTCCACCCAGCACTGCGCCCTCACTCCACCCAGCACTGCGCCCTCACTCCACAATACTGCACTCACTCCACCCTCACCACAATACTGCACACTCACTACACCCAGCACCCTCACACCACAATACTGCGCAGTTACTCCACCCAGCACTGCACCCTCACACCACAATACTGTGCACTCCCTACATCCAGCACTGCACCCTCACCACAATACTGCACGCTCACCATATCTAGCACTGCACCCTCACACCCTAATACTGCACACTACATCCACTATTGAACCCTAACCCTCAAACACTATGCACACACTACTTCCATCAATGATACTGTAACTCCCACCATTACAGTCATCTTCACCACAAGTTAATTTCAGGTTCAGCCTGAAGCCTCTGCTGATAAGCCCAGAGTTTGCAGTATTACTTTGTTTCCTGCTGAAATACTCTGCACAGCTCTAGCAGCCTTCTGTACCTTCAGGTCAGTCTTGCTGTTCTCCAGCTCCTTCAGATCAGCAGGCACAGTGTGAACGTCCTTCAGCTGATCTTCATAGGTCTTCACCACTTCCTCGGCTCCGTATGTGTTTCGGATCACCAAGTTTATTGTCTTCAGCCTGGAGAACACAGAGTTAATTTGTTAGATCCTTCAGATCCATGCAACGTGCTACAGAACATGGGGAACACGGGGCACTTACTTATCCAGGTATATGGAGGACAGGCTGTAGACTTGGTCCATCTTCTGCAGGGTTATTTCGTGTTCCGATTTCAGGACGGGCGCGGAGGCTCCTGTGTCGGGCTGGGTCAGAATCTTCCGGGTCTTCTCGCTCACCTTGTCCAGGTTCTTCTGAATAGTCTCCAGTTCAAAATGAATTTGCTGAGGAAAGTAGAACAGAATCAGGTGAGGAACGGTGGACATGGTCCCTATGGAGGTCCTCATTCTATAGGTCCTTACAACTTAGAAAGCCGCCAGCCGGACTAGCACCAGGTCTCCCGGCTCGGCCCACACCCATCGCTAGGACCAGGTCTCCCGGCTCGGCCCACACCCATCGCTAGGACCAGGTCTCCCGGCTCGGCCCACACCCATCGCTAGGACCAGGTCTCCCGGCTCGGCCCACACCCATCGCTAGGACCAGGTCTCCCGGCTCGGCCCACACCCATCGCTAGGACCAGGTCTCCCGGCTCGGCCCACACCCATCGCTAGGACCAGGTCTCCCGGCTCGGCCCACACCCATCGCTAGGACCATGTCTCCCAGCTCGGCCCACACCCATCGCTAGGACCAGGTCTCCCGGCTCGGCCCCCTCCCTCACTATAGGGCAGTATATATAGTCATGGTGGTCCCTCCCTCACTATAGGGCAGTATATATAGTTATGGTGGTCCCTCCCTCACTATAGGGCAGTATATATAGTTATGGTGGTCCCTCCCTCACTATAGGGCAGTATATATAGTCATGGTGGTCCCTCCCTCACTATAGGGCAGTATATATTGTCATGGCGGTCCCTCCCTCACTATAGGGCAGTATATATAGTTATGGTGGTCCCTCCCTCACTATAGGGCAGTATATATAGTTATGGTGGTCCCTCCCTCACTATAGGGCAGTATATCTAGTCATGGTGGTCCCTCCCTCACTATAGGGCAGTATATATAGTTATGGTGGTCCCTCCCTCACTATAGGGCGGTATATATAGTTATGGTGGTCCCTCCCTCACTATAGGGCAGTATATATAGTCATGGTGGTCCCTCCCTCACTATAGGGCAGTATATATAGTTATACTGGTCCCTCCCTCACTATAGGGCGGTATATATAGTCATGGTGGTCCCTCCCTCACTATAGGGCGGTATATATAGTCATGGTGGTCCCTCCCTCACTATAGGGCGGTATATATAGTCATGGTGGTCCCTCCCTCACTATAGGGCGGTATATATAGTTATGGTGGTCCCTCCCTCACTATAGGGCAGTATATATAGTCATGGTGGTCCCTCCCTCACTATAGGGCAGTATATATAGTTATGGTGGTCCCTCCCTCACTATAGGGCAGTATATATAGTCATGGTGGTCCCTCCCTCACTATAGGGCAGTATATATAGTTATGGTGGTCCCTCCCTCACTATAGGGCAGTATATATAGTTATGGTGGTCCCTCCCTCACTATAGGGCGGTATATATAGTCATGGTGGTCCCTCCCTCACTATAGGGCGGTATATATAGTTATGGTGGTCCCTCCCTCACTATAGGGCAGTATATATAGTTATGGTGGTCCCTCCCTCACTATAGGGCGGTATATATAGTCATGGTGGTCCCTCCCTCACTATAGGGCGGTATATATAGTTATGGTGGTCCCTCCCTCACTATAGGGCGGTATATATAGTCATGGTGGTCCCTCCCTCACTATAGGGCGGTATATATAGTTATGGTGGTCCCTCCCTCACTATAGGGCAGTATATATAGTTATACTGGTCCCTCCCTCACTATAGGGCAGTATATATAGTCATGGTGGTCCCTCCCTCACTATAGGGCAGTATATATAGTTATGGTGGTCCCTCCCTCACTATAGGGCAGTATATATAGTTATGGTGGTCCCTCCCTCACTATAGGGCAGTATATATAGTTATGGTGGTCCCTCCCTCACTATAGGGCGGTATATATAGTTATGGTGGTCCCTCCCTCACTATAGGGCAGTATATATAGTCATGGTGGTCCCTCCCTCACTATAGGGCGGTATATATAGTTATACTGGTCCCTCCCTCACTATAGGGCGGTATATATAGTCATGGTGGTCCCTCCCTCACTATAGGGCGGTATATATAGTTATACTGGTCCCTCCCTCACTATAGGGCGGTATATATAGTCATGGTGGTCCCTCCCTCACTATAGGGCGGTATATATAGTTATACTGGTCCCTCCCTCACTATAGGGCAGTATATATAGTTATGGTGGTCCCTCCCTCACTATAGGGCAGTATATATAGTTATGGTGGTCCCTCCCTCACTATAGGGCAGTATATATAGTTATACTGGTCCCTCCCTCACTATAGGGCAGTATATATAGTCATGGTGGTCCCTCCCTCACTATAGGGCGGTATATATAGTTATACTGGTCCCTCCCTCACTATAGGGCGGTATATATAGTCATGGTGGTCCCTCCCTCACTATAGGGCGGTATATATAGTCATGGTGGTCCCTCCCTCACTATAGGGCAGTATATATAGTTATGGTGGTCCCTCCCTCACTATAGGGCAGTATATATAGTTATGGTGGTCCCTCCCTCACTATAGGGCAGTATATATAGTTATACTGGTCCCTCCCTCACTATAGGGCAGTATATATAGTTATGGTGGTCCCTCCCTCACTATAGGGCAGTATATATAGTTATACTGGTCCCTCCCTCACTATAGGGCGGTATATATAGTCATGGTGGTCCCTCCCTCACTATAGGGCGGTATATATAGTCATGGTGGTCCCTCCCTCACTATAGGGCAGTATATATAGTTATGGTGGTCCCTCCCTCACTATAGGGCAGTATATATAGTTATACTGGTCCCTCCCTCACTATAGGGCGGTATATATAGTCATGGTGGTCCCTCCCTCACTATAGGGCGGTATATATAGTCATGGTGGTCCCTCCCTCACGATGAGCCAAAGTTATTGCAATAACTTCCTAAATTCACTTGTACTGTAAAATACCATTTCCCGAACTGGGCTTCGCAGCCAATACATTAATACTGTGCGGCGCTCCTGGTCCGGCTCCGCACAGCATTAGAACGACGTCTTATGCGACTCGACTTTGGATATATCATCCCTAGGAACTGTGCAAGTCCAGACGGAAGGACCTGTGAGCTTCTATTGGCTGATAAGGGTCATGTGACTGTGTGAATGGCAGTTAGAATGTGAGGGAAGCTGTGAGCTTCTATTGGCTGATAAAGGTCATGTGACCAAGCTTCTATCGGCTAATTCATTTTTTGGGAATCTCTCGGGAACGGTGAGTCCTAGAGAGCCGAGACCCGGTCTAAAACCTTCCCGGACACCTGATGTACCTGTGCGCCAAATGTGGGGCCGATCCGTCCAGTCGTGTGGCCGTGCATAAAGAACAGACAGACAACAGACTGACATTTTCTATACACAAGAGACACTCATGTCTGGAGTCTGGATGGATTCAGGAGAACTATCTGACAATCTGGGGCCTGTTAGGGCCCAGTGACCTACCTGCTGGTCTCCGATCCTCTGGGAACACTCTCTGATGGGATCTTTGTCCAGGGGGCTGCGGATCTTGCTGACGGTGCGAGCCTCGCAGCCTTCTAGCTGGAGCTGGATGTTCTTCAGCTGGGAGATGTAGTTCTTACACGCACTCTCGTCCTGCTCCCCTACAAAGACAACATCACGTCCCAGGTGAGAACTCCTGAGGTCACCACAGCTGCAGGGTGGCCTTCTGGTCGCTCCACTTACCTCGCTCTATGCTGCGCAGCAGAGTCTCGTACTTCTGGTTGCAGGAGTTGTACTCCATCTCGATTTTCATGCGGTCGTCCGGATGGAAGTTCTGGGAGTCCTGGCTGTCCCGCATAAAGTCCTGGTAATGTGTCTCCAGGCTTCTGAGGATCAGCTTATACTCCTCGGAGGTCGTACTGCGGAACTGCAGGGAATGGAGGACACATCAGTACAGCGGGGGCACCGCGGGGGACAAAAGAAACGGCTGAAGGTTCACTAATCCCGTAAAGGTGAGCAGCTCACACCGGCCTTATGTGCAGAATATGGCGGCATTATACGCTGCAGCTCACACCGGCCTTATGTGCAGAATATGGCGGAATTATACGCTGCAGCTCACACCGGCCTTATGTGCAGAATATGGCGGCATTATACGCTGCAGCTCACACCGGCCTTATGTGCAGAATATGACGGAATTATACGCTGCAGCACACACCGGCCTTATGTGCAGAATATGACGGCATTATACGCTGCAGCACACACCGGCCTTATGTGCAGAATATGGCGGAATTATACGCTGCAGCACACACCGGCCTTATGTGCAGAAAATGGCGGCATTATATGCTGCAGCACACACCGGCCTTATGTGCAGAATATGGCGGCATTATACGCTGCAGCTCACACCGGCCTTATGTGCAGAATATGGCGGCATTATACGCTGCAGCACACACCGGCCTTATGTGCAGAATATGGCGGCATTATACGCTGCAGCACACACCAGCTTCAAGTGCAGAATATGACGGCATTATATGCTGCAGCTCACACCGGCCTTATGTGCAGAATATGGCGGCATTATACGCTGCAGCTCACACCGGCCTTATATGCAGAATATGGCGGCATTATACGCTGCAGCACACACTGGCGCCATGTTACATGACTGACCGTGACGAGAGTCCAGGACTGGATGAGCTGAATGTCGCGCTGCAGGTACTGGTAGGACAGCAGGCTCTTCAGGTCGATGTGCATCCTCTGCCACTGGGTGAGCAGGTTCTGGTGGCCGCTCTGGAGTCTGTCAGAGGACACAAGACAATGAGCACAAACCGCCGGACAGACCCGCCGTAGAGAGAGAGGGCGGCCGGCATCACCTGCTGACAGCGTCCAGCGCCTCTTTGTTGGGTGGAGGGACGATGAAGCAGACGGACGGCACCACGGCATCGCTCCCCGCAGAGTTCTGCACCTTCCACTTGTACGGCTGAGAGTTGTTGACCAGCAGACACTCATCTCCTTTATGTATGGTGATCTGTAAGGAGACCACAGAGACCTGAGACATCATCCCAAAGGTCTGTCCCATGTTAATGGTTTGCTACAATGTATCAGTGCAGGTAAATGCATCCGTCAATGAAATCATGTGACAGTGCTTTTTTATTATTATTATACTGCCACTTTATGACATTGACCTAATGCACTGTCCATACACGACCATGGATGATGCTTCTGGGCTTTCCTCCGTGAGGCTGTCACCTGACTGTAGTGTGGGGGGTGACCCAGCGGAGATCAGGAGGATTGCCCTAACACGCTGCTATACCCTAGATTTACACCCAGATCGTCGTCTGCCCATCAGAAATATTTTTTTCCATCTAAATAAATTCTTCCAGTCTTTGCAGTGGTCAGAGCTCTGAATGCTGGTGCGGTCGGCCTGCAGCCTCCACTAGGGGGAGCTCACGGCAGACTGTGTTACTATCGAGTAGAACTGTCTGCAGGGAGCTCCCCCTGGTGGTGGCCGCAGGCAACATGTTATCATGTAACTACAGGGAGTGCAGAATTATTAGGCAAATGAGTATTTTGACCACATCATCCTCTTTATGCATGTTGTCTTACTCCAAGCTGTATAGGCTCGAAAGCCTACTACCAATTAAGCATATTAGATGATGTGCATCTCTGTAATGAGAAGGGGTGTGGTCTAATGACATCAACACCCTATATCAGGTGTGCATAATTATTAGGCAACTTCCTTTCCTTTGGCAAAATGGGTCAAAAGAAGGACTTGACAGGCTCAGAAAAGTCAAAAATAGTGAGATATCTTGCAGAGGGATGCAGCACTCTTAAAATTGCAAAGCTTCTGAAGCGTGATCATCGAACAATCAAGCGTTTCATTCAAAATAGTCAACAGGGTCGCAAGAAGCGTGTGGAAAAACCAAGGCGCAAAATAACTGCCCATGAACTGAGAAAAGTCAAGCGTGCAGCTGCCAAGATGCCACTTGCCACCAGTTTGGCCATATTTCAGAGCTGCAACATCACTGGAGTGCCCAAAAGCACAAGGTGTGCAATACTCAGAGACATGGCCAAGGTAAGAAAGGCTGAAAGACGACCACCACTGAACAAGACACACAAGCTGAAACGTCAAGACTGGGCCAAGAAATATCTCAAGACTGATTTTTCTAAGGTTTTATGGACTGATGAAATGAGAGTGAGTCTTGATGGGCCAGATGGATGGGCCCGTGGCTGGATTGGTAAAGGGCAGAGAGCTCCAGTCCGACTCAGACGCCAGCAAGGTGGAGGTGGAGTACTGGTTTGGGCTGGTATCATCAAAGATGAGCTTGTGGGGCCTTTTCGGGTTGAGGATGAAGTCAAGCTCAACTCCCAGTCCTACTGCCAGTTTCTGGAAGACACCTTCTTCAAGCAGTGGTACAGGAAGAAGTCTGCATCCTTCAAGAAAAACATGATTTTCATGCAGGACAATGCTCCATCACACGCGTCCAAGTACTCCACAGCGTGGCTGGCAAGAAAGGGTATAAAAGAAGAAAATCTAATGACATGGCCTCCTTGTTCACCTGATCTGAACCCCATTGAGAACCTGTGGTCCATCATCAAATGTGAGATTTACAAGGAGGGAAAACAGTAGACCTCTCTGAACAGTGTCTGGGAGGCTGTGGTTGCTGCTGCACGCAATGTTGATGGTGAACAGATCAAAACACTGACAGAATCCATGGATGGCAGGCTTTTGAGTGTCCTTGCAAAGAAAGGTGGCTATATTGGTCACTGATTTGTTTTTGTTTTGTTTTTGAATGTCAGAAATGTCTATTTGTGAATGTTGAGATGTTATATTGGTTTCACTGGTAAAAATAAATAATTGAAATGGGTATATATTTGTTTTTTGTTAAGTTGCCTAATAATTATGCACAGTAATAGTCACCTGCACACACAGATATCCCCCTAAAATAGCTAAAACTAAAAACAAACTAAAAACTACTTCCAAAAATATTCAGCTTTGATATTAATGAGTTTTTTGGGTTCATTGAGAACATGGTTGTTGTTCAATAATAAAATTAATCCTCAAAAATACAACTTGCCTAATAATTCTGCACTCCCTGTATGCAGGGGATTTGGTGCTTTGTACCAGAAGACCACTAGATACTACATTAATCACTACTGAATTTTGCATCTAAAAACAACTTGATGACAAAAGGTGGAGAGGCGTCCCCTTCATTGTCCCCTGTGCCCCCCCCGTAACTGGTCATGGTCAGTGCACACTTCATATGGGAGCTCGTAAGCGGGGCAGATTTATTACTGCAGGAGATGCAACGAGATTTGTTCCAGGGTCAGTGACCCTGCTCCCGCTCCGGCACACGGGGTCTCAGCACGGAGGGTCTCAAGCGACCAGCTGTTGGCAAGGCCAGCAGCACCATTTGTGGGTATAGAAGTGGCACTGACTGGACACAGCTGGGCACTGCCCTCCTGATGCAGCATGTCAGAGATGGGCCCCACATTAGCCCAGAGCCACCCCTGCCTTACCTCCATCTGCTTGTAGTCACACACGGTCTGAACGGGTTGCTGCCCTTTTGGAGGGTTGGCTGGACTGCGAGGTTTCAGCTGCACTATGGCCTTCGCCCGCTTGGCGAGGCCAGAGATTTGACCCTTGTACTCCGCCAGCTGCTCCTTTTCATTCTGTGGGAGATCAGAATAATGTCTGTCACGTGTGGTTCACCCAGAATCTGTCAGGGCACCTATGTAACATGGCGCCCACATGGTAGACTACACAGCAAACGCATGCCCAGGTACAGAAATCCTGAGATGCCCCCAGACTCACGATGCTGTCCTGGACCAGGTCCTCCAGCCGGGTCGCGGTGATGGATCGGTCACATGTGTACTTCCTGCGCATGGTGTCCTGAATCTTCTTGAGATGATCCTCAGCCTCCTTTACATCAGTAAAAAACTGTCACAAGGAAAGTGGAGAACGTGAGGATTGTAAAACCAGGACATGGCAGAAGGCAGAGCACATACAGGACCGATTCTACCCCTTCATACCTGGAAGTAAGCCGTGTTCTCCTTCAGGTGAGCCTCAATGCAGCAGCAAAGCTGAAGCATCCAACTCCACTGAGTCTGCAGAGCTGCCTGGAACGCCTGCGGGAGAGGAGCACGTCAGCTGAAGGCTCCGCTCTGCCAGGACTCGGTCAGAGAGGCCCAGAGACATGTACTCACCTCCACTGTGGTTTTACCAGGGTGGTCCTCACGGAGGAGACGGTCACCAGTGTTCTGGATTTCCTTTATCTTCCTTTCCTTCAGTTCAAGCTCCCGCATCAATCCCTAAATGCAGATAAATAGTAGGAGGCATAATTCTCAAGCCTCGTCCCCTGAACCTACACCTTAGGACCTGGAATCTCACAGTCTTGAAGACCCTTCTCCAATCTGAACTCCACATCTGATCTGGGCTACCATCTTCTCATGATATCCCAATGATCCCCCTCACACACGACCTTCGCTCCCTGGTCTAACCTCTCATCCGCTCCTCCAGGTTTCATCTCCTGATCCTATTAATTGCTCAAGGCTTTGATCCCTCCTTATGGCCCCTTGGTCCGACACCTACCCCCTTTGATTCCACTGTGACCTGATCCCCTCAGTGGTCCCATGGATTTGCTCCTGTGGTATCCCCCCCGTGGTACCATGCTCTGATCTCCTGTGTTATCTGATCCCCCTTAGGGGTCCCATGGGTTTGCTCCTGTGGTATCCCCCGTGGTACCATGCTCTGATTCCCCTCAGGGGTCCCATGGATTTGATCCCCTGTGTGGTCCTGTGGTATCCCCCCGTGGTACCATGCTCTGATCTCCTCTGTTATCTGATCCCCCTCAGTGGTCCCATGGGTTTGTTCCTGTGGTATCCCCCCGTGGTACCATGCTCTGATCTCCTCTGTGATCTGATCCCCCTCAGTGGGACCATGGGTTTGCTCCTGTGGTCTGATCCCCTGTGTGGTCCTGTGGTATCCCCCCCGTGGTACCATGCTCTGATCTCCTGTGTTATCTGATCCTGATTTGCTCCTGTGGTCTGATCCCTGTGGTATCCCCCCGTGGTACCATGCTCTGATCTCCTCTGTAATCTGATCCCCCTCAGTGGTCCCATGGGTTTGTTCCTGTGGTATCCCCCCGTGGTACCATGCTCTGATCTCCTCTGTAATCTGATCCCCCTCAGTGGGACCATGGGTTTGTTCCTGTGGTATCCCCCCGTGGTACCATGCTCTGATCTCCTCTGTAATCTGATCCCCCTCAGTGGGACCATGGGTTTGTTCCTGTGGTATCCCCCCGTGGTACCATGCTCTGATCTCCTCTGTAATCTGATCCCCCTCAGTGGGACCATGGGTTTGTTCCTGTGGTATCCCCCCGTGGTACCATGCTCTGATCTCCTCTGTAATCTGATCCCCCTCAGTGGGACCATGGGTTTGCTCCTGTGGTCTGATCCCCTGTGTGGTCCTGTGGTATCATGCTCTGATCACCTCGGTGATCTGATCCCCCTCAGTGGTCCCATGGGTTTGTTCCTGTGGTATCCCCCCGTGGTACCATGCTCTGGTCTCCTGTGTTATCTGATCCTGATTTGCTCCTGTGGTATCCTCCCGTGGTACCATGCTCCCCCTCAGTGGTCCCATGGGTTTGTTCCTGTGGTATCCCCCCCCGTGGTACCATGCTCTGGTCTCCTGTGTTATCTGATCCTGATTTGCTCCTGTGGTCTGATCCCCTGTGTGGTCCTGTGGTATCCTCCCGTGGTACCATGCTCCCCCTCAGTGGTCCCATGGGTTTGCTCCTGTGGTCTGATGCCCTTTGTCCCCCTCCCTCACCGAGTAGTTGTCCTTTTTGCTCGCCATGTTGGTGTTGCGCTCGCTCCAGTCGAAGTTGACTTCTTCCTCCTCCTTGTCGTTCAGCCACATGAGCTCTTTGGTTGCGGCGAGCACGAATGCGTGGAGGCTCTCCAGGTGTCGCAGTCTGGCCTTGGAGGAGTTCTGGAAGGATGACAATAGACCATGAATACGATGACGACCCCCGTGAGACCCCCAACAGCAGGTCGGTGACGGGAGGGGCTCACCAGCAGCTTGGCGTACTGTAGATCCAGTTTCCCCAGATATTCCTGGTAGGTTCCACGAGTCCCTGACATCTGAGCCTGGAACAGAAATGGCAGTGAGGCCTCTGGACGGAGGAGATTCAGCCGCGCTCAGGACACATCACTCACCTCGTCGGCCCGCGCTCGTTCAATCTTGGACCGGAACTCATTAATGGACTGATGGAGGCCGCGGTGGCTGCCCAGTTGGGACTCCACGCTGGGGAGGTCGGAGCCCCACTCTGCGGCATTGATCCGTTTCTGGTTCTCTTCCACCCAGCCGAGCAGGTCCTGGAGGTAGCGCCGGGTGACCTCATCCACCTCCGGCCGTGAGGCCTGCTGGCTCACTTGAGTTACGTGGGTGACGACCTGAGTGGCCCCCGACTTTATCCGCAGATTGTACTCTGTGCGTATGGCGACCAGCCGCTCATGGAGGCGGTAGACTCTGGTAATAAAAGCATCCAGAGAGTTAATATAAAGCGGGCGCCATGACGGTGCCGGCCCTGCTGCACTACACGGACCACATTATGGCACTTTTCTAATGAGGTCGCGCCCTTGGTTCTGTCTGCACTATACCTGCGATACATCTGCTCGCCCTGAGGATGGCGTCCATCTTTAAGAGCCTGCACGTCATTGAACAGAACCCGTATCATGGTGTCGGCCTTGTCCAGGTCCCGCTCGATGTCTCCTGCCCGCTGTAGCGGCTTCCCAGCATTCAGGAGGCGGATATTCTGCCAAAGAAAAGGTCATTAGCACAATGTATGGTGGCCGCCCTGGACCCTCGGGGGCCCCGAGGAGAACCGCTCTTTACAGATTAGCACCACAGCCCAAAATGACTCGCTGGATAATGAAATGTTCTGCAACTGCTCATCGTTCTCAAATCTTTGCTTGCTGTCAGTGAATGTGAACGCTGGTGGTTTACATCCTTCCTGATCTGGCCCTGCCCCCCCTGCGGTGCACAACTCACCGTCTGCAGTAAGGCGTCCGCCTGGTTCAGCTGCTCCTCACACAGTCCGGACTCCATCTGCAGCTTGCTGACAGTTCTCTGCAGACGTTCCAACCTGTCCCAACAATGACAAGAATAGAATTATAGCAGTGTACCCACTGACAGACCCACCCATATGATGTATATAGCGGTTACACAGGCGACGGGAGCACGACCATCCTGTAGTCCGGGGCACAACTAACTCACATCAAGGTGCCCCAAGTCCAGGCACAGCCCTAGATACATGGCGAGCGCCCCTAAGATACACGGTATGCACCCCAGATATGTGGACCCAGCAATACGCACAGTCCCCGGGGAGGTCACCAATACCAGGAGTCCTGGGGGGGAAGGGGGTCACCAATACCAGGAGTCCTGGGGGGGAAGGGGGTCACCAATACCAGGAGTCCCACCAATACCAGGAGTCCTGGGGGGGAAGGGGGTCACAAATACCAGGAGTCCCACCAATACCAGGAGTCCTGGGGGGGAAGGGGGTCACCAATACCAGGAGTCCTGGGGGGGGGGGAAGGGGGTCACCAATACCAGGAGTCCCACCAATACCAGGAGTCCTGGGGGGGAAGGGGGTCACCAATACCAGGAGTCCCACCAATATGAGAAATCAGTTGCAGTGACCATGCTCTAACCTGACAGAATAACGAGGATCACACAGATCGTCCTCGGTCCTGCTCGGTTCTGACCCAGTCCCATCTGTGCAATTCTATCAAAGTGTATTATAGGAAGTAAGTCCAGAGAGATAGAAAAACACAAATGCTGGTGGCAGAAGAGCTGACAATCTATCAGCAGAAGAGCTGACAATCTATCAGCCTCACCCTTCCTAAAACCCTCAACAAATAAGAGGAACATTACACAACGCCTCCCAGCCTGCGCTCTGTGGCGCCCGCTGCACAGCAGAGGAAAATTACTCAGGAGCTACACCAGCTGCAACATGGAGTCCCTGTCACAATGCTCTGCAGGCTCCACCCCTGTGCAGAACATCTCACCTATCCTGAGTGTGAGGTCCCTGTAGTCATCGCTCTGACACCACTTCTCTGTAGTAGCAGATGTGCAGAGGAAGAAGCCAGTGGCCGCTTCTCCCTCCTCCACCTCCCGAGCCGCCAGCCCTCTCTGGATCTAATTACTGACGGAGTGACTCACAGACCGCGCGCCACAAAGTCAAACTTTTTCCTGCTCTGTGATCGGTACAAGTGGACTGCGAGAACAGCCACCGCCCTGTGAATGGGGTGACAGTCTGCACAGGAGACAAGGGTGCAATGGTCTGCAGCGAGAGAAGCAACTGACACTGAGGAGGAACAGCAATTCACTGACACTGAGGAGGACGCTGCAATTCACTGACACTGAGGAGGACGCTGCAATTCACTGACACAGAGGAGGACGCAGCACATTCACAGTGAATCCCAGCACCTCCTCTCACTTTCGGCTGATGTGACTCATGGAGGAAATCTCCTGCGCTGCACAAACGTCATAAATAGCTGAAAACCTCTCGTCACCAACACAAACAGCGGTAACTACACAGCGCGGTGCAGGGAGGACAGGAAAGCATGCAAAATACCCTGCCCCAATACAACCCCCGAGCTCCAGAGAAACGGCCCCAATACAACCACCGAGCTCCGGAGAAACGGCCCCAATACAACCACCGAGCTCCGGAGAAACTGCCCCAATACAACCACCGAGCTCCGGAGAAACTGCCCCAATACAACCACCGAGCTCCGGAGAAACGGCCCCAATACAACCACCGAGCTCCGGAGAAACCGCCCCAATACAACCACCGAGCTCCGGAGAAACGGCCCCAATACAACCACCGAGCTCCAGAGAAACCGCCCCAATACAACCACAAAGCTCCGGAGGAACGGCCCCAATACAACCCCCGAGCTCCAGAGAAACGACCCCAATACAACCACCGAGCTCCGGAGGAACGGCCCCAATACAACCACCGAGCTCCGGAGGAACGGCCCCAATACAACCCCCGAGCTCCAGAGAAACGACCCCAATACAACCCCCGAGCTCCAGAGAAACGACCCCAATACAACCACCGAGCTCCGGAGAAACGGCCCCAATACAACCACCGAGCTCCAGAGAAACGGCCCCAATACAACCACCGAGCTCCAGAGAAACGACCCCAATACAACCACCGAGCTCCGGAGAAACGGCCCCAATACAACCACCGAGCTCCAGAGAAACCGCCCCAATACAACCACCGAGCTCCAGAGAAACCGCCCCAAACACTATAGCGCCACATACGTATCTGCAGATATAATCCTCACGTGGGGCCGGTCACTTACAGCATTTTATACTACTCACCTACAGCATACGGATGGAGCAGAGTTAACACCTTCAATGGCTCTGCTGCCCCCTATAGATGAGGGCGGGTGGTCTGCTGATGCAGTTTCTGGATGTACCCCAGTGCATGACTGGCGCTATATGGGTACACACCACTAGCTCCGCCCGGCCAGTATGAGGGGTGTCCTGACGGGCCAGGACCCACCACCAGCTCCGCCCGGCCAGTATGAGGGGTGTCCTGACGGGCCAGCACCCACCACCAGCTCCGCCCGGTCAGTATGAGGGGTGTCCTGACGGGTCAGCACCCACCACCAGCTCCGCCCGGTCAGTATGAGGGGTGTCCTGACGGGCCAGCACCCACCACCAGCTCCGCCCGGTCAGTATGAGGGGTGTCCTGACGGGTCAGCACTTACCGCTCCAGCTCGATGCGCAGCAGCTTCTCCCTCTCCAGGATGGACACGTGTAGCTTCCCCCACTCCTTCTCTACGTCCAGGGGGTGGTATCCGGGGGGCACCTTCAGCTGCCCAGATTTAACTGCACCCTAAGGAGGAGATGGCACATTAGTGGAGCAGACGCAGGGATCAGGGCGAAACCAGGGGGCACTATACTCACCTCCAGAGACTGGTACTGAAATCTGGACTGGTTCTTGTCGGCCTCTTTGTTAGGAAGGTCTGTCTCTTTAAATTTCAGGAACTGACGCCACAAAATCTAGAACCGATAGAAAGTTAAATTTATAATAAAAACTGCCCCAAAACGGTCCTTGTGGTATCTATAGAGATAAATGTATAGGGAGCGGGACCACAGGGAGCGGGGCGGCAGAGGAGAGAACCCAGGGAGCGGGGCGGCAGAGGAGAGAACCCAGGGAGCGGGGCGGCAGAGGAGAGAACCCAGGGAGCGGGGCGGCAGAGGAGAGAACCCAGGGAGCGGGGCGGCAGAGGAGAGAACCCAGGGAGCGGGGCGGCAGAGGAGAGAACCCAAGGAGCGGGGCGGCAGAGGAGAGAACCCAAGGAGCGGGGCGGCAGAGGAGAGAACCCAGGGAGCGGGGCGGCAGAGGAGAGAACCCAGGGAGCGGGGCGGCAGAGGAGAGAACCCAGGGAGCGGGGCGGCAGAGGAGAGAACCCAGGGAGCGGGGCGGCAGAGGAGAGAACCCAGGGAGCGGGGCGGCAGAGGAGAGAATCCAGGGAGCGGGGCGGCAGAGGAGAGAATCCAGGGAGCGGGGCGGCACAGGAGAGAATCCAGGGAGCGGGGCGGCAGAGGAGAGAACCCAGGGAGCGGGGCGGCAGAGGAGAGAACCCAGGGAGCGGGGCGGCAGAGGAGAGAACCCAGGGAGCGGGGCGGCAGAGGAGAGAACCCAGGGAGCGGGGCGGCAGAGGAGAGAACCCAGGGAGCGGGGCGGCAGAGGAGAGAACCCAGGGAGCGGGGCGGCAGAGGAGAGAACCCAGGGAGCGGGGCGGCAGAGGAGAGAACCCAGGGAGCGGGGCGGCAGAGGAGAGAACCCAGGGAGCGGGGCGGCAGAGGAGAGAACCCAGGGAGCGGGGCGGCAGAGGAGAGAACCCAGGGAGCGGGGCGGCAGAGGAGAGAACCCAGGGAGCGGGGCGGCAGAGGAGAGAACCCAGGGAGCGGGGCGGCAGAGGAGAGAACCCAGGGAGCGGGGCGGCAGAGGAGAGAACCCAGGGAGCGGGGCGGCAGAGGAGAGAGTCCAGGGAGCGGGGCGGCAGAGGAGAGAGTCCAGGGAGCGGGGCGGCAGAGGAGAGAGTACAGGGAGCGGGGCGGCAGAGGAGAGAATCCAGGGAGCGGGACCGCAGAGGAGAGAATCCAGGGAGCGGGACCGCAGAGGAGAGAATCCAGGGAGCGGGACCGCAGAGGAGAGAATCCAGGGAGCGGGACCGCAGAGGAGAGAATCCAGGGAGCGGGACCGCAGAGGAGAGAATCCAGGGAGCGGGACCGCAGAGGAGAGAATCCAGGGAGCGGGGCCGCACAGGAGAGAATCCAGGGAGCGGGGCGGCAGAGGAGAGAATACAGGGAGCGGGACCGCAGAGGAGAGAATACAGGGAGCGGGGCGGCAGAGGAGAGAATCCAGGGAGCGGGGCGGCAGAGGAGAGAATCCAGGGAGCGGGGCGGCAGAGGAGAGAATCCAGGGAGCGGGGCGGCAGAGGAGAGAATACAGGGAGCGGGGCCGCAGAGGAGAGAATCCAGGGAGCGGGGCCGCACAGGAGAGAATACAGGGAGCGGGGCCGCAGAGGAGAGAATCCAGGGAGCGGGGCGGCAGAGGAGAGAGTCCAGGGAGCGGGGCGGCAGAGGAGAGAGTACAGGGAGCGGGGCGGCAGAGGAGAGAGTACAGGGAGCGGGGCGGCAGAGGAGAGAGTACAGGGAGCGGGGCGGCAGAGGAGAGAATCCAGGGAGCGGGGCCGCAGAGGAGAGAATCCAGGGAGCGGGGCGGCAGAGGAGAGAATCCAGGGAGCGGGGCCGCACAGGAGAGAATCCAGGGAGCGGGGCCGCACAGGAGAGAATCCAGGGAGCGGGGCCGCACAGGAGAGAATCCAGGGAGCGGGGCCGCACAGGAGAGAATCCAGGGAGCGGGGCGGCAGAGGAGAGAATCCAGGGAGCGGGGCGGCAGAGGAGAGAATCCAGGGAGCGGGGCCGCAGAGGAGAGAACACAGGGAGCGGGGCGGCAGAGGAGAGAACACAGGGAGCGGGGCGGCAGAGGAGAGAATACAGGGAGCGGGACCGCAGAGGAGAGAATACAGGGAGCGGGGCGGCAGAGGAGAGAATCCAGGGAGCGGGGCGGCAGAGGAGAGAATCCAGGGAGCGGGGCGGCAGAGGAGAGAATCCAGGGAGCGGGGCGGCAGAGGAGAGAATCCAGGGAGCGGGGCGGCAGAGGAGAGAATACAGGGAGCGGGGCCGCAGAGGAGAGAATCCAGGGAGCGGGGCCGCACAGGAGAGAATACAGGGAGCGGGGCCGCAGAGGAGAGAATCCAGGGAGCGGGGCGGCAGAGGAGAGAGTCCAGGGAGCGGGGCGGCAGAGGAGAGAGTACAGGGAGCGGGGCGGCAGAGGAGAGAGTACAGGGAGCGGGGCGGCAGAGGAGAGAGTACAGGGAGCGGGGCGGCAGAGGAGAGAATCCAGGGAGCGGGGCCGCACAGGAGAGAATCCAGGGAGCGGGGAGGCAGAGGAGAGAATCCAGGGAGCGGGGCGGCAGAGGAGAGAATCCAGGGAGCGGGGCCGCACAGGAGAGAATCCAGGGAGCGGGGCCGCACAGGAGAGAATCCAGGGAGCGGGGCCGCACAGGAGAGAATCCAGGGAGCGGGGCGGCAGAGGAGAGAATCCAGGGAGCGGGGCGGCAGAGGAGAGAATCCAGGGAGCGGGGCCGCAGAGGAGAGAACACAGGGAGCGGGGCGGCAGAGGAGAGAACACAGGGAGCGGGGCGGCAGAGGAGAGAGTACATCACAAGAACTTAATCTAAACCTCATCTCATGACAACCTCGTCTCATCTGATCACAGGACGCAAAGAGACACGCGGCCGACCACAGCTATCTCATCAGTCACACATCCCAACACACCCTGCAGGAAACCCCATCGCTGCCCCCCCAGCTCAGCAGACCCTCTATACCTCCTGCAGGAAACCCCATCACTGCCCCCCCAGCTCAGCAGACCCTCTATACCTCCTGCAGGAAACCCCATCACTGCCCCCCCAGCTCAGCAGACCCTCTATACCTCCTGCAGGAAACCCCATCACTGCCCCCCCAGCTCAGCAGACCCTCTATACCTCCTGCAGGAAACCCCATCACTGCCCCCCCAGCTCAGCAGACCCTCTATACCTCCTGCAGGAAACCCCATCACTGCCCCCCCAGCTCAGCAGACCCTCTATACCTCCTGCAGGAAACCCCATCACTGCCCCCCCAGCTCAGCAGACCCTCTATACCTCCTGCAGGAAACCCCATCACTGCCCCCCCAGCTCAGCAGACCCTCTATACCTCCTGCAGGAAACCCCATCAGCCGCCCGCGCCAGGTCCACCTGCACTACGTGGCAGGGCAGCGCAGCGGGCTTGGGACATCTCCCTCCTTACCTCGATCTCTTCGTAGCTGGCCGGGAATCTCTTCTCCTCGAAGATGACGGTGTAGTGTCTGACCCACTGGAGCAGCATGGTCACCCTCTCGTAGTATTCGTGCCACCTCAGCTCCAGTTCCTGCAGAAGGGAAAAACCATGACCTCTCCAGATGGCGGCACACAGCGGCCGGTCTGTCTGTCTGTCCCGGCTACTCACATTGGCTCTAACTCCATCCTGCACGTCAGGGACCCGCGGCATGGCATCATACAAGGAGGACACATAGGTGATGATGGATTTCTCATCAGGCTGTGGGACGTCCACATCTAGGGCAGAAACACACAATTCTTACCAGTAGGTTGAGTCCACGGTGACATCACTACTGTGCACATATATAATATACACCGCAGGAGTGACATCACTACTGTGCACATATATAATATACACCGCAGGAGTGACATCACTACTGTGTACATATATAATATATACTGCAGGAGTGACATCACTACTGTGCACATATATAATATATACTGCAGAAATGACATCACTACTGTGTACACACACTATATACACTGCAGGAGTGACATCACTACTGTGCACATATATAATATACACCGCAGGAGTGACATCACTACTGTGTACATATATAATATATACTGCAGGAGTGACATCACTACTGTGCACATATATAATATATACTGCAGAAATGACATCACTACTGTGCACACACACTATATACACTGCAGGAGTGACATCACTACTGTGCACATATATAATATGCACCGCAGGAGTGACATCACTACTGTGCACACACACTATATAGACTGCAGGAGTGACATCACTACTGTGCACATATATAATATACACCGCAGGAGTGACATCACTACTGTGCACACACACTATATACACTGCAGGAGTGACATCACTACTGTGCACATATATAATATGCACCGCAGGAGTGACATCACTACTGTGCACACACACTATATAGACTGCAGGAGTGACATCACTACTGTGCACATATATAATATACACCGCAGGAGTGACATCACTACTGTGCACACACACTATATACACTGCAGGAGTGACATCACTACTGTGCACATATATAATATGCACCGCAGGAGTGACATCACTACTGTGCACACACACTATATAGACTGCAGGAGTGACATCACTACTGTGCACATATATAATATACACCGCAGGAGTGACATCACTACTGTGCACATATATAATATATACTGCAGAAATGACATCACTACTGTGCACACACACTATATACACTGCAGGAGTGACATCACTACTGTGCACATATATAATATACACCGCAGGAGTGACATCACTACTGTGCACATATATAATATACACCGCAGGAGTGACATCACTACTGTGCACATATATAATATACACCGCAGGAGTGACATCACTACTGTGCACATATATAATATACACCGCAGGAGTGACATCACTACTGTGCACATATATAATATACACCGCAGGAGTGACATCACTACTGTGCACATATATAATATATACTGCAGAAATGACATCACTACTGTGCACACACACTATATACACTGCAGGAGTGACATCACTACTGTGCACATATATAATATACACCGCAGGAGTGACATCACTATTGTGCACACATATAATATACACCGCAGGAGTGACATCACTACTGTGCACACACTATATACACCGCAGGAGTGACATCACTACTGTGCACATATATAATATACACCGCAGGAGTGACATACCCTCAGGGTCCAGCAGCCTGGTGACTCCCAGGTCCCGCTCTGCCACGGTGAACGCCTGGTCCAGGTTCTCGATGTTGGTCTGACGATAGACCCGGTTCATGTCTATCAGCATTGGCCTGTGGAGAGAAGCAGATTATTATAGGAGGTGCTGCGGTCCTGTTCACATGGACCAATGTCACATCCAGACTGCTCCCCGATCACAAGGGGACACATGATTGGACTCATTACACAGAACGTACCCCTGGCCCCAGGGGGCCCCTACTACTGCGGTATGCTCCCGTCATGTGCCTTCTATACGCCATTGCACAGCAGTCTCCATAAACTATAGTGTTATATTACACATCATTGTCCCAGGCTCCCAGCATGCACTGCTGCAGCCCCAGTTACATGCTACACAATGAGTGACTGCAATGTGATCCGGTACAAGGCGGCACCGCACCCAATAATGTGCCCGGAGGTATAAGAGGAGAAGAGGGGCACACCAGGGGAGGAAGAGAACCTACCATAGAGGAGCAAGGGAGGAAGAGAACCTATCATAGAGGAGCAGGGGAGGAAGAGAACCTATCATAGAGGAGCAGGGGAGGAAGAGAACCTATCATAGAGGAGCAGGGGAGGAAGAGAACCTATCATAGAGGAGCAGGGGAGGAAGAGAACCTATCATACAGGAGCAGGGGAGGAAGAGAACCTATCATAGAGGAGCAGGGGAGGAAGAGAACCTATCATAGAGGAGCAAGGGAGGAAGAGAACCTATCATAGAGGAGCAGGGGAGGAAGAGAACCTATCATAGAGGAGCAGGGGAGGAAGAGAACCTATCATAGAGGAGCAGGGGAGGAAGAGAACCTATCATAGAGGAGCAGGGGAGGAAGAGAACCTATCATAGAGGAGCAGGGGAGGAAGAGAACCTATCATAGAGGAGCAGGGGAGGAAGAGAACCTATCATAGAGGAGCAGGGGAGGAAGAGAACCTATCATAGAGGAGCAGGGGAGGAAGAGAACCTATCATAGAGGAGCAGGGGAGGAAGAGAACCTATCATAGAGGAGCAGGGGAGGAAGAGAACCTATCATAGAGGAGCAGGGGAGGAAGAGAACCTATCATAGAGGAGCAGGGGAGGAAGAGAACCTATCATACAGGAGCAGGGGAGGAAGAGAACCTATCATAGAGGAGCAAGGGAGGAAGAGAACCTATCATAGAGGAGCAAGGGAGGAAGAGAACCTATCATAGAGGAGCAGGGGAGGAAGAGAACCTATCATAGAGGAGCAGGGGAGGAAGAGAACCTATCATAGAGGAGCAGGGGAGGAAGAGAACCTATCATAGAGGAGCAGGGGAGGAAGAGAACCTATCATAGAGGAGCAGGGGAGGAAGAGAACCTATCATAGAGGAGCAGGGGAGGAAGAGAACCTATCATAGAGGAGCAGGGGAGGAAGAGAACCTATCATAGAGGAGCAAGGGAGGAAGAGAACCTACCATAGAGGAGCAGGGGAGGAAGAGAACCTATCATAGAGGAGCAGGGGAGGAAGAGAACCTATCATAGAGGAGCAGGGGAGGAAGAGAACCTATCATAGAGGAGCAGGGGAGGAAGAGAACCTATCATAGAGGAGCAGGGGAGGAAGAGAACCTATCATAGAGGAGCAGGGGAGGAAGAGAACCTATCATAGAGGAGCAAGGGAGGAAGAGAACCTACCATAGAGGAGCAGGGGAGGAAGAGAACCTACCATAGAGGAGCAGGGGAGGAAGAGAACCTACCATAGAGGAGCAGGGGAGGAAGAGAACCTACCATAGAGGAGCAGGGGAGGAAGAGAACCTACCATAGAGGAGCAGGGGAGGAAGAGAACCTACCATAGAGGAGCAGGGGAGGAAGAGAACCTACCATAGAGGAGCAGGGGAGGAAGAGAACCTACCATAGAGGAGCAGGGGAGGAAGAGAACCTACCATAGAGGAGCAGGGGAGGAAGAGAACCTACCATAGAGGAGCAGGGGAGGAAGAGAACCTACCATAGAGGAGCAGGGGAGGAAGAGAACCTACCATAGAGGAGCAGGGGAGGAAGAGAACCTACCATAGAGGAGCAGGGGAGGAAGAGAACCTACCATAGAGGAGCAGGGGAGGAAGAGAACCTACCATAGAGGAGGGAGGGAGAGAACCTATCATAGAGGAGCAAGGGAGGGAGAGAACCTATCATAGAGGAGCAAGGGAGGGAGAGAACCTATCATAGAGGAGCAAGGGAGGGAGAGAACCTATCATAGAGGAGCAAGGGAGGAAGAGAACCTATCATAGAGGAGCAGGGGAGGAAGAGAACCTATCATAGAGGAGCAGGGGAGGAAGAGAACCTACCATAGAGGAGCAGGGGAGGAAGAGAACCTATCATAGAGGAGCAAGGGAGGGAGAAAACCTATCATAGAGGAGCAGGGGAGGAAGAGAACCTATCATAGAGGAGCAGGGGAGGAAGAGAACCTATCATAGAGGAGCAGGGGAGGAAGAGAACCTATCGTACAGGAGCAAGGGAGGAAGAGAACCTATCGTACAGGAGCAAGGGAGGAAGAGAACCTATCGTACAGGAGCAGGGGACACCAGACTTTCTATCCATGCTATATGATGGTACAGGTACACGGGGTGTTGCGGTATTACATTATTCTACATACATGATTGTAAACTGTAATACATTGCGACAAGCGGCTGTAATAGGACGCTCTCACCCTGCACTGAACACATTACTACATCCATACACCAATGCTAGTTTATATATTCAAACCCTGCACATAATTATACACAAGTCATACATTCATACACATCAATACACAGCCAATTATACCCGCACACTAGGGCTGCACAATATGGGAATTTTGTGCGATTGCGATTAGGGCCCTAAAAATTGCGATAACGATGTGCGATGCGATATTTTAAGGGAATTGTGCTAGAGGTCTATTTGCTTGGATTTTCAAGGCAAAAGCACAGAAATTACTGGTAATGCTGAAATGTAGTTCTGCTCAACTCAAGAGCTGACATACACAGGGTTTTTCAAAATAAAACATCTTTTACTAAATTAAATAACAGATTTGCATTACTGCAAAAGTACAAAATACAAAACTTGCCATTTTCTTACTAGCACAGAACAGAGAGACAGAACAAATAGAAGAACACTTGTTCATTAAAATAACGACTTTCCCCAGCCCCTCCCCCATCCCCGCGCTGTGCAGCATAGCGGCCGGCGATACATCCGTGTCAGCCACGCTTTATAAGACGCACTGCCATTTTCCCCCCACTTTTGGGGGGGGGGGGGGGAATATGGCAATATAATTGCAGCATTTTTGGGTCGGCCAATTGGCGACTGCGATATGGCGATTTATTGCGATTGCTTTGGCGATATATTGTGCAGGCCTACCGCACACTCTCCCATACGGCACGTGTATACACACTACGTTATACACACCCTGTACATGATAACACTACATATTATACCCATTCATACCCGCACACTACGTTATACACACCCTGTACATGATAACACTACATATTATACCCATTCATACCCGCACACTACGTTATACACACCCTGTACATTATAACACTACATATTATACCCATTCATACCCGCACACTACGTTATACACACCCTGTACATTATAACACTACATATTATACCCATTCATACCCGCACGCTCTCCCATACTGCACGTTATCCACACCCTGTACATGATAACACTACATATTATACCCATTCATACCCGCACACTACGTTATACACCCTGTACATGATAACACTACATATTATACCCATTCATACCCGCACGCTCTCCCATACTGCACGTTATCCACACCCTGTACATGATAACACTACATATTATACCCATACTGCACGTTATACCGCTCCCGCAGTGCGGCGCCCCCCACTGTCCACAGGTCGGAGGTGCGCCGTACATTTCTTTCAGGAGCAGCTCGGAGCGGATGGAGTAGACGGAGCCCAGGTAGGTGCTGCTTCGGTCCTCCACCGCACTCTCCTCCTCCAGGGAGCCGTTTTCTGAGGGGACATCCTCGCACATCATCACCACCCGCTCCAGCGACTGAGCGCGGCGGGACGGCGAATTCCCAGAGCCATGGCCGGCGCTTCTCCTCGGCTTCCCTTTCCTCCTCCTCTTTACATCGTGAGGCATAACGATGACCGGACCCCGCTCTCGCCACTCCTCAGCACCCGAGTCCCTTCATGTCCCCGGTCACGTATAACTCCGGCCTCAGAGTCAGATCCCGACAGCTGCCGTCCACAGACGTCCTTCTCCCTGATCCTGCGCTGCCTCTCTCGCCTGCGCCGCAGGTCGGGCGTGTGTCGGAGGAGGTTAGGGCGTGCCGGCTCCCCCGTGCTATTACATGTTATAGAGCGATTATAGAAATAATAGACGAGGGAGGAAGACGCTGGAAAAGTCGCCTCCAGCTACTAAACACAAGAGCCGTGTGTCTGCACCTGAGCCCTCTGCCAACAGCGGCACACGATGGGGGTGGTAGTTCTCCCAGGTTACGCACATAATGCCCCATTATTCCACAGTGAAAGGCTCCTCAACGTTCCAGTAGATCAGCAGCTTCAAAACTTCACCAATTTCAAGAACTCTGCTTGTTGTCAGTGAAGGAGAACATCCAGAGGATCAAAACAAGCCCGGACACCATCCTGCTCACAGGTGAGTATTCGTTACACTTGTATCCAGTCTCTAGACAATGCTCTGTGGACTCCAGACTGATACATTGTAACAAACTATCAGGGCCGGACAGATCTGTGCTGCGGCTTTAACCCACAGATGATTGTCTATACTCACACACTGTAACAAATCCTCAGCTGTGTGGGCAGCGCTGGATCTGGAAGAATTTTTAGAGTCTCTAGATGTAAACAAGAAGCTTCCAATCACTGACAGCAAGCAGAGGTTTAGAAAATGGCACGTTCACTATAAAGCTGCAGAACTTTTCATTGTCCGATCCACTACAGTGTGGAATACCGGAGCCAGAACCAGAACCGGTCAGACAGAACCAGTGACAACCATCCCTGCAGACCTCCTCTCAGACTCAAGTGGGGGTCTGACAACCGTCCCCCCAGCGGAGAGTGTGATGATTGTCGGCCCCGGACCAGCAGGTGGCGCTCAGACCTATCAGACGCTCCCTCTCAGACACGAGTGGGGGGGGGGTTCTGACAACCGTCCCCCCAGCGGAGAGTGAGATGATTGTCGGCCCCGGACCAGCAGGTGGCGCTCAGACCTATCAGACGCTCCCTCTCAGACCCGAGCGGGGGGGGGGGGTTCTGACAACCGTCCCCCCAGCGGAGAGTGTGATGATTGTCGGCCCCGGACCAGCAGGTGGCGCTCAGACCTATCAGACGCTCCCTCTCAGACACGAGTGGGGGAGGGGGGTCTGACAACCGTCCCCCCAGCGGAGAGTGAGATGATTGTCGGCCCCGGACCAGCAGGTGGCGCTCAGACCTATCAGACGCTCCCTCTCAGACACGAGTGGGGGAGGGGGGTCTGACAACCGTCCCCCCAGCGGAGAGTGAGATGATTGTCGGCCCCGGACCAGCAGGTGGCGCTCAGACCTATCAGACGCTCCCTCTCAGACACGAGTGGGGGAGGGGGGTCTGACAACCGTCCCCCCAGCGGAGAGTGTGATGATTGTCGGCCCCGGACCAGCAGGTGGCGCTCAGACCTATCAGACGCTCCCTCTCAGACACGAGTGGGGGAGGGGGGTCTGACAACCGTCCCCCCAGCGGAGAGTGTGATGATTGTCGGCTCCGGACCAGCAGGTGGCGCTCAGACCTATCAGACGCTCCCTCTCAGACCCGGGGGGGGGGGGGGGGGAGGGGGGTCTTGGCTGATGGATGAAATCTTGTTCCAGCAGGAGCGAAATAATCCAAGACGCGGCGTTATTACCGGCATGACGGGAAGGTGAGATGTTCTGCAGCCAGACTGTAATTTGTATGAGGTGCACCAGATGACGGCATGCTCTGCAGCTTTACAGCTTAGTTACAGAGAATGGTCGAGATACTCTGCATACACTGCTGTATGTGGTCTATGAGTATATAAAGAAGGAATGCTCTGCAGCTACAGTGCCCTGCTCTCCGTAACAGGAGAGATGCTCTGCAGCTACAGTGCCCTGCTCTCCGTAACAGGAGAGATGCTCTGCAGCTACAGTGCCCTGCTCTCTGTAACAGGAGAGATGCTCTGCAGCTACAGTGCCCTGCTCTCCGTAACAGGAGAGATGCTCTGCAGCTACAGTGCCCTGCTCTCCGTAACAGGAGAGATGCTCTGCAGCTACAGTGCCCTGCTCTCCGTAACAGGAGAGATGCTCTGCAGCTACAGTGCCCTGCTCTCCGTAACAGGAGAGATGCTCTGCAGCTACAGTGCCCTGCTCTCCGTAACAGGAGAGATGCTCTGCAGCTACAGTGCCCTGCTCTCCGTAACAGGAGAGATGCTCTGCAGCTACAGTGCCCTGCTCTCCGTACAGGAGAGATGCTCTGCAGCTACAGTGCCCTGCTCTCCGTACAGGAGAGATGCTCTGCAGCTACAGTGCCCTGCTCTCCGTACAGGAGAGATGCTCTGCAGCTACAGTGCCCTGCTCTCCGTACAGGAGGGATGCTCTGCAGTGCGTCTTTCTGTCAGCGAGATGCTCTGCAGGGTGGGGAGGACACGCCCGGATCATCCCTGTGAAGACGACATTTACGTGTCTGGTCTGAACACGTCTCCCGTATAAAATGAAAGGAATTTCTTCCATCTGCGACATTCGCCTGAGGCGTAACATTCCTCTCCGCGGAGGGGCGGGTCTGAAACCAGCGGCCAATCACTTGATGTACCTTGGCGAGGTGCGGGAGCACGTGTACGGGAGCCCCTCCCACCAGATGTCCACTTACTTGTGTCGGTGGATGACGGCGTTGAAGAGCCGCCCGTCCCGCCAGCTGCTGGTGAAGTTGTCGCAGCGCAGCCCCTGGTAGCCCTCCGTCATCCGCTGCGACCACAGGAGAAGCTTCTCTTTGGCCGTCATGTCCTCGGACTGACCGCTGACCTGGATGTCCGAGATCTGCAAACACAGGAGACACAGGTCATGTGATACAGCCGCACTACTTCCCCCATCATCCACGTGGTTGGAGGGAAGTGACCACCAGTCTCCCCATATACGGAACCGTTCAACAGGCGACACTTCCCCTAAACCGTGGCGAACGATGGCAACCACAAACCAACCGCCATCTCACTGACTACAAGTCCCAGCATGTCATCGCAGCCTGCTGGTTCCAAGGCATGCTGAGACTTGTGGTTCCAGTGCGAGCTGCAGGCCGGGCAGATGACCCCCACTACCACTTTCTGAGTTTGATCACGCAGTTCCCGGGTCAGCCAGTAGGTGGCGCCATTTACTGTCCCTCACCCAGCAGGACCCCGTCTGATCACATGACGCCCACAGAAGGTGGCGAGCGGGGTCCGGGCACAGTTACATGGCAGCTGGCACAGGCACCCTGGCAGTGAGGCAGGAAATGGGGGAGGGGGTGCAGTAGTGAGTCACCGATCACCACACCCTGCGGTCTGCACGCCAGCTGCGCCCGTCACACAGACGAGGGCAGAGATCTTTCCACCAACTCAGCAGAGGGTGCGGCGCCACCATGGGGTCTCACCTGGAAGTGAAGGATGATGGTCCAGATCAGGCCTAGCGTCAGCTTGGGGTTCCCGTCCGCGATGTCATCGTTCCGGATATTCACCAGCTTCACCTGTAAGAGCGACACAGCAGAGCTGAGCGCGGCTGGACGCCGGCGGAGGGGGCAGTGCCCGGCTGCAGGGGGTCGCTTACCTGTCGCAGCTTCAGGAAATCCAGAGCAATCTGAACGTTCTGCAGCTTGTGGAAGCGCATGCGGCCTTTCTCGCGGGGCTGGAAAGTAAGACACTCTGGTTACACCGGGAGACGATGGTGGACGCGGCGCCAACACACACAGCGGGCGGCACAGCGCGCACCCAGCTCAGGGTCTCAGTGTTAGTCAAAGGATCACAATCAGTTTCCACCCCGTGTGCCGCCATCTTGAGCGTGCCGCAGCGCCCCTCGCCAGGTGCACACAGGGCGTCACTCACATTCCTGGGATGTCTCCCCCGCCATAAAGAGACATTCAGGAAATCCCAGGGACGTCCGTGCTGTGAGAGCGCGCGCTTCCTGCGGAGGAAAGACCTTCAAAGAGAGGCAGGAAGGAGGAAAGGCCGCTTCACGCTGCAGCGTCTGATGCCCAGTCTCCTCTGCCCGCTACAGGAGCGCCCGCAGGCAGGTCAATCACAACCCTCAGCATCCGATATGGCGGCCCTCCGTCATGTCATCAGTTAAGTGCGTCCAGGACATGGGAGGGGCCAATCAACACACAGAACTCACCAATCACGTGTTAGCTATTAGCAGCAATCTGATTGGCTGGCCGTAGTAAGTCGCGTCATCCCTGGCGGGGGTCCGCGCAAGCGACATCATGTGACCGGCAACATTCTTCAAACTGCGCTTTGTTCAATGAATTTGGGAGAAAAAAGCGTGCAGGGGCGTGGCTAAATGGCGGCAATTTTGTTACCGAACTGCGCCATTTTTGCAGAGAAAAATTAAGCGGGAATAGGTACTGGGGGGGGTCACGGGGCCGCGCCACGTCTGATGGCGGCGCCCGGACAGGGATGACATCACACCTGCACTCAGCCAATGGCAGACCAGCATGCAACTTTACCATCATGCTAGGTGCAAACATAGCGCCCTCCGGCACTCACCAGCCGCAAGTTCCGGATAACGTCCCGTTCCCTCGGCTACCCAGCAACAGCAGTGCAAGAAGGGGGCAAAGGGCACAGGGCAAAGGTCAAGGCAGAGTCCGGCAAAGGAGAAACAGAGGGAGAGAGAAAGGCGAAGGATTTATCCGAGCAGAAGTGTTAATAGGTTAAAGACAGGGCGGGGGTGATGGGGGAGGGGCGGTGGACACACCTGGACCAAGGGGGGCGTCACCACTGCAGCTTTCTGGTGCCGTCTTTGCTGAGGGTTTGTTGCAGTGTATCACATTTTCTGTCCGGACAGTCTGTTTACAATGTATCAGTCTGCAGAGCATTGTCTAGACTGGATGCAATTGTAACAAACCCTCAGCAGGACTGGCCCAGGGCAGGTTTTCAGTCTCTGAATGTAAACGTTTTGATTCACTGACAGCAAACAGAGATGTGTAATTGAAAGTCTATTAGAAAGTTGCAGAACTTCACATCATACAGCGGTGAAGCGTCATTGACACAGGACTGCACCGGCCCTTTAAGCCACTAGAACATCTGCCCAGTGGATGGAGCAGCGGCTGTACTGGGATTACTGGGAGTATCACCTGGGCAGATAATCCACTATAATGTGGGGTGCTGACCTTATATCCTGCCCCCTTCCCCCCGCCAATAATTGGGGCAAGAGACAGAGGATGAGGGGTGAGAGACATTAGTAGTGAGAGACGCGGGGGGTCCGACGCGAGATCCCCAGGAGAGCGGAAGCTGCAATCCACGAGAACCCGAGGGATTTGGGGGTCACTTACCAGGGTCTCCCCAGACAGAACTTCCAGGAGAGAGATGAGGTTGTGTCCATCTCGGAGGTCTTCATACAGATCATTCACGTGACGATGAGCCTGGAGACAAGGGAGACAACGGGGTTAATACAGTGACAACCGCGGGATGGGGTGGAAGAGCGGCGGGCCGCCGCGGGATGGGGTGGAAAAGCGGCGGGCCGCCGCGGGATGGGGTGGAAAAGCGGCGGGCCGCCGCGGGATGGGGTGGAAGAGCGGCGGGCCGCCGCGGGATGGGGTGGAAGAGCGGCGGGCCGCCGCGGGATGGGGTGGAAGAGCGGCGGGCCGGCGCGGGATGGGGTGGAAGAGCGGCGGGCCGCCGCGGGATGGGGTGGAAGAGCGGCGGGCCGCCGCGGGATGGGGTGGAAGAGCGGCGGGCCGCCGCGGGATGGGGTGGAAGAGCGGCGGGCCGCCGCGGGATGGGGTGGAAGAGCGGCGGGCCGCCGCGGGATGGGGTGGAGGAGCGGCGGGCCGCCGCGGGGTGGAGCGATGGAGTGGAGGCCCGGCTGCACGGTGGAGGCGCGGCGATAATGGAGGACTTGGCACCCTCTCTGACTCACTGTGGAGCAGCGTTTAACCTTTCATCTGGAATGTGGCAGTCACCTCGCCCTGTGCAATCCATCAGAAGCAGCGTCCAGGCTGCCCACACCTGATGAGATCTGGACCTGGGCCCCCCGCAGCTCCGTGCTATACACTGGACCTGGGCCCCCCGCAGCTCCGTGCTATACACTGGACCTGGGCCCCCCGCAGCTCCGTGCTATACACTGGACCTGGGCCCCCCGCAGCTCCGTGCTATACACTGGACCTGGGCCCCCCGCAGCTCCGTGCTATACACTGGACCTGGGCCCCCCGCAGCTCCGTGCTATACACTGGACCTGGGCCCCCCGCAGCTCCGTGCTATACACTGGACCTGGGCCCCCCGCAGCTCCGTGCTATACACTGGACCTGGGCCCCCCGCAGCTCCATGCTATACACTGGACCTGGGCCCCCGCAGCTCGGCAGGGAATACTCCCAACCTGTGTGGCAGGACGCTCGCGATTGGCAGAGAACGGGCAGATTTTCCTGGCACTGGACGGCACTCTATATAAAAGGCCCAATGTATTCAGGAAGATGTGAGCCCACAGCTCCGGCAGGCGCCACCGTGCTGACCAATCTGCTTCATCTGCAGGACACAGGGCGGCCGCTGCGCATGAGGGCGCAGTCCTGTGCAGAAGACACCTTCTTAGTAAACAGAAACCACGCAGATTAGAAGAAGCTGCAGGCACCTGGAGCATACATCATACACAATCCATACAACATGGCTGCGCCCCGGGCGTTCCCGAAGAGGACAGCTGTCAGCAGCTGAGCAATAATACAGGGGAGCGGGCTCATCGGACTATGATCTCAAGATGGCAGCATGCAGCGAGACCAAACAGAACATGCCAACCTGCGTCACACGCCATGCAGCGATGGACACCCACAATACTCAGTGATGTGGAAGTAGTACTGACACTCCGGGATGAGGAGAAGCCGCAGCTCCAGGTCAGACTCGATGGCACAGACCTCACCACAGTCTCGCTGCCCTCAGGGTCGGTGGTTAATATGGTAGAAGCCATGCACACCAGGTCACTGTGATCAGCAGGTGGAAGGAAGAACCTACCTCTCCTCTCCAGTGCTTCAGAGTCGGCAGGAGGGGAGCGAGGCGACAAGAAAACATGGAGGACAGGACAAGAACAGGAAGAAGAGAAAAGGCAGGAATTAAGAAATGGACCAACTCAAGGTTCCTTAAGATCCCAAGACCCTTCAGTGATCGATCCGCAGGAACATCGTGGACCTGCAGAAGGACACATCCTGTACCTATAGAAAACCACTGACCAACCTAATGAACATCAATGAGCACCTAGGGGAAGCTGCACAACATCAGAGACCCCCAAGTGACCAACAGAACATCTGTGTAGACCATAAAGAACCTATACAACGTCAGAGACCCCAAAGTGAACAACGGAACATCTGTGAATACCATAAAGAACCTATAGAATATCATACCACCAAGTAACCAACGGAACATCTGTGAAGACCATAATGGACCTAGAGAACATCAGAGACCCCCAGGTGACCAACGGAACATCCCTAAAGACCATAAAGAACCTATAGAATATCAGAGACCCCAAAGTGACCAACAGAACATCTGCGAAGACCATAAAGAACCTATACAACGTCAGAGACCCCAAAGTGAACAACGGAACATCTGTGTAGACCATAAAGAACCTATAGAATATCAGAGACCCCAAAGTGAACAACGGAACATCTGTGAAGACCATAATGGACCTATAGAATATCATACCACCAAGTAACCAACAGAACATCTGTGTAGACCATAAAGAACCTATAGAACATCAGAGACCCCAAAGTGAACAACGGAACATCTGTGAAGACCATAATGGACCTATAGAATATCATACCACCAAGTAACCAACAGAACATCTGTGTAGACCATAAAGAACCTATAGAACATCAGAGACCCCAAAGTGACCAACGGAACATCCGTGAAGACCATAATGGACCTATAGTATCAGTGACCCTACATTGAGTTTACAGAACCTCAGCTGTACATCAACAAAACACTAGACACCCCGAGATGGACCACTAGGAGAACAGCACAGGACATCTGTGGCCACATCATGGACCTGATCTTCCAACATGACATCATAAACCTACAGAACATTAGAGACCGTCCCCATTAGCATCACAGACCCCATCAACTCTACAAAATATCACAGATTGCTGATTTCTGGGATGATCATGGCAATGTCCCCATGAAAGGTCTGCAGCACCTGAGTATGATCATACAGGACCAGTAGTCAGCAGGAAGCCCAGGACACGGCTAGCATGGCCGGGACTGATAAACACCTTATCAGGATGGACCTTGTTTTCTCATTCAGTCACTAATTGTCAGCACTGACTCCGGATTGTCCACAAACCGAGCGCCAAGAGGACAATAAACTAATAAAATCCCAAGAATGGAAGCACATACCATTCCAACCTTTTATGGCGGAGACCCAACCTGCCCTCATAATAACCACACCTCATCACCAGGGTCAGGGGAAGGCGGGGGAGTATACAGGAGCGGGCCCTATACACCAGTACAGAGGGCAGGGGGAGCGGGCCCTATACACCAGTACAGAGGGCAGGGGGAGCGGGCCCTATACACCAGTACAGAGGGCAGGGGGAGCGGGCCCTATACACCAGTACAGAGGGCAGGGGGAGCGGGCCCTATACACCAGTACAGAGGGCAGGGGGAGCGGGCCCTATACACCAGTACAGAGGGCAGGGGGAGCGGGCCCTATACACCAGTACAGAGGGCAGGGGGAGCGGGCCCTATACACCAGTACAGAGGGCAGGGGGAGCGGGCCCTATACACCAGTACAGAGGGCAGGGGGAGCGGGCCCTATACACCAGTACAGAGGGCAGGGGGAGCGGGCCCTATACACCAGTACAGAGGGCAGGGGGAGCGGGCCCTATACACCAGTACAGAGGGCAGGGGGAGCGGGCCCTATACACCAGTACAGAGGGCAGGGGGAGCGGGCCCTATACACCAGTACAGAGGGCAGGGGGAGCGGGCCCTATATACCAGTACAGAGGGCAGGGGGAGCGGACCCTATATACCAGTACAGAGGGAGCGGACCCTATATACCAGTACAGAGGGCAGGGGGAGCGGACCCTATATACCAGTACAGAGGGAGCGGACCCTATATACCAGTACAGAGAGAGCGGGCCCTATATACCAGTACAGAGAGAGCGGGCCCTATATACCAGTACAGAGAGAGCGGGCCCTATATACCAGTACAGAGGGAGCGGACCCTATATACCAGTACAGAGGGCAGGGGGAGCGGACCCTATATACCAGTACAGAGGGAGCGGACCCTATATACCAGTACAGAGAGAGCGGGCCCTATATACCAGTACAGAGAGAGCGGGCCCTATATACCAGTACAGAGAGAGCGGGCCCTATATACCAGTACAGAGGGAGCGGACCCTATATACCAGTACAGAGAGAGCGGGCCCTATATACCAGTACAGAGGGAGCGGACCCTATATACCAGTACAGAGAGAGCGGGCCCTATACACCAGTACAGAGGGCAGGGGGAGCGGACCCTATACACCAGTACAGAGGGCAGGGGGAGCGGGCCCTATACACCAGTACAGAGGGCAGGGGGAGCGGGCCCTATACACCAGTACAGAGGGCAGGGGGAGCGAGCCCTATATACCAGTACAGAGGGCAGGGGGAGCGGGCCCTATATACCAGTACAGAGGGCAGGGGGAGCGGGCCCTATATACCAGTACAGAGGGCAGGGGGAGCGGGCCCTATACACCAGTACAGAGGGCAGGGGGAGCGGGCCCTATACACCAGTACAGAGGGCAGGGGGAGCGGGCCCTATACACCAGTACAGAGGGCAGGGGGAGCGGGCCCTATACACCAGTACAGAGGGCAGGGGGAGCGGGCCCTATACACCAGTACAGAGGGCAGGGGGAGCGGGCCCTATACACCAGTACAGAGGGCAGGGGGAGCGGACCCTATACACCAGTACAGAGGGCAGGGGGAGCGGGCCCTATACACCAGTACAGAGGGAGCGGACCCTATATACCAGTACAGAGGGCAGGGGGAGCGGGCCCTATACACCAGTACAGAGGGCAGGGGGAGCGGGCCCTATACACCAGTACAGAGGGCAGGGGGAGCGGGCCCTATACACCAGTACAGAGGGCAGGGGGAGCGGGCCCTATACACCAGTACAGAGGGCAGGGGGAGCGGGCCCTATACACCAGTACAGAGGGCAGGGGGAGCGGGCCCTATATACCAGTACAGAGGGCAGGGGGAGCGGGCCCTATTTACCAGTATGGGGAGTTCCATTACCAGTATAGAGGACGGAAGTGGATCTACCAGTATGGGGAGTTCCATTACCAGTATAGAGGACAGAAGTGGATCTACCAGTATGGGGAGTTCCATTACCAGTATAGAGGACGGAAGTGGATCTACCAGTATGGGGAGTTCCATTACCAGTATAGAGGACGGAAGTGGATCTACCAGTATGGGGAGTTCCATTACCAGTATAGAGGACAGAAGTGGATCTACCAGTATGGGGAGTTCCATTACCAGTATAGAGGACGGAAGTGGATCTACCAGTATGGGGAGTTCCATTACCAGTATAGAGGACGGAAGTGGATCTACCAGTATGGGGAGTTCCATTACCAGTATGGAGGACGGAAGTGGATCTACCAGTATGGGGGATGCCAGCGATCAGGCAGAGGACCCACCATGTCCCTCTTGATGAATGGCTTCCTTGTCTTCTCGCCCCATCCATTATAACCGGCTCCTCGCGTCCATAATAAGATGTGAGAAATCCGCCGCCGTCACATGTGCGTCCTCCCAGTTATAAGAATGGGCTCCTTGTATCATGGAGGACGCGGTGTCCTGAGGGTCCCGGGGCGGCGCAGACCCACCCAGCGCCAGAATAACGGAGGCGCGGTGACCTCTGACATTTTATTCATTAGTGGGAAGACAACAATGGCGCATTACAAGGACTACACTCAGGAAGGTGGCGCCATGCCCAGGAGGGGGTGGGGCGACTACACTCAGGAAGGTGGCGCCATGCCCAGGAGGGGGCGCCATGCCCAGGAGGGGGCGACTACACTCAGGAAGGTGGCGCCGTGCCCAGGAGGGGGCGACTACACTCAGGAAGGTGGCGCCGTGCCCAGGAGGGGGGGGGGGGCGACTACACTCAGGAAGGTGGCGCCGTGCCCAGGAGGGGGGGGGGGGGGGGGGGCGACTACACTCAGGAAGGTGGCGCCGTGCCCAGGAGGGGGGGGCGACTACACTCAGGAAGGTGGCGCCATGCCCAGGAGGGGGTGAGGCGACTACACTCAGGAAGGTGGCGCCATGCCCAGGAGGGGGTGAGGCGACTACACTCAGGAAGGTGGCGCCATGCCCAGGAGGGGGGGCGACTACACTCAGGAAGATGGCGCTATGCCCAGGAGGGACGGGGGGACTACACTCAGGAAGATGGCGCCATGCCCAGGAGGGGACGGGGGGGACGGGACTACACTCAGGAAGGTGGCGCCATGCCCAGGAGGGGGGGGACGGGGACGGACTACACTCAGGAAGGTGGCGCCATGCCCAGGAGGGGGGGGGGGGACTACACTCAGGAAGATGGCACTATGCCCAGAAGGGACGGGGGGACTACACTCAGGAAGATGGCGCCATGCCCAGGAGAGGGGACTACACTCAGGAAGATGGCGCCATGCCCAGGAGAGGGGACTACACTCAGGAAGATGGCGCCATGCCCAGGAGAGGGGACTACACTCAGGAAGATGGCACTATGCCCAGGAGGGGGGACTACACTCAGGAAGATGGCGCCATGCCCAGGAGAGGGGACTACACTCAGGAAGATGGCGCCATGCCCAGGAGAGGGGGAGGACGGTTTTCATGCCTGTAAACCAGTTGTGATGTCACAGGGGGTTCCATTAACTCTATCACCGCCAGCCCTCACGATGCCTCCATTTACAGTCCAGTTTCCATTAATCCGGCACTGGGGACGGTGCCCGTCAGGAAGCTGCCAGACTGCAGGCTCGGCGGTATTGCGGCTTCCTTCTCTGATAATCACTTCTTCTGGGAAGTTCTGGGGCAGAGATCCAAACAGAAGGCCGGGAGCTGCTGGCGGCTTCCCACCGCGATTCTAGGCCGGGAGCTGCTGGCGGCTTCCCACCGCGATTCTAGGCCGGGAGCCGAGACAGTGAGAGGGGGGGGGCCTGACAACTCGCAGACAGCGGGGGGGCGACAACAACACGGCTGACAACTCACAGACAGCGGGGGGGGCGACAACAACACGGCTGACAACTCACAGACAGCGGGGGGGGGCGACAACAACACGGCTGACAACTCACAGACAGCGGGGGGGCGACAACAACACGGCTGACAACTCACAGACAGCGGGGGGGGGGCGACAACAACACGGCTGACAACTCACAGACAGCGGGGGGGCGACAACAACACGGCTGACAACTCACAGACAGCGGGGGGGGCGACAACAACACGGCTGACAACTCACAGACAGCGGGGGGGGCGACAACAACACGGCTGACAACTCACAGACAGTGGGGGGACGACAACAACACGGCTGACAACTCACAGACAGCGGGGGACGACAACAACACTGCTGACAACTCACAGACAGCGGGGGGGGGGGGGGGCGACAACAACACGGCTGACAACTCACAGACAGCGGGGGGGCGACAACAACACTGCTGACAACTCACAGACAGCGGGGGGGGGCGACAACAACACTGCTGACAACTCACAGACAGCGGGGTGGGGGGGGCTGGCGACAACAACACGGCTGACAACTCACAGACAGCGGGGGGGGGGGGGCGACAACAACACGGCTGACAACTCACAGACAGCGGGGGGACGACAACAACACGGCTGACAACTCACAGACAGCGGGGGGCGACAACAACACGGCTGACAACTCACAGACAGCGGGGGGGCGACAACAACACGGCTGACAACTCACAGACAGCGGGGGGCGACAACAACACGGCTGACAACTCGCAGACAGCGGGGGGCGACAACAACACGGCTGACAACTCACAGACAGCGGGGGGACGACAACAACACGGCTGACAACTCACAGACAGCGGGGGGACGACAACAACACGGCTGACAACTCACAGACAGCGGGGGGACGACAACAACACGGCTGACAACTCACAGACAGCGGGGGGCGACAACAACGCGGCTGACAACTCACAGACAGCGGGGGGCGACAACAACACTGCTGACAACTCACAGAAAGCGGGGGGGGGGGGCGCGACAACAACACTGCTGACAACTCACAGACAGCGGGGGGGGCGACAACAGACAACAACACGGCTGACAACTCACAGACAGCGGGGGGGCGACAACAACACGGCTGACAACTCACAGACAGCGGGGGGCGACAACAACACTGCTGACAACTCACAGACAGCGGGGGACGACAACAACACGGCTGACAACTCACAGACAGCGGGGGGGGGCGACAACAACACTGCTGACAACTCACAGACAGCGGGGGGGGGGGGGGGGGGGCGACAACAACACGGCTGACAACTCACAGACAGCGGGGGGGGGGGGCGACAACAACACGGCTGACAACTCACAGACAGCGGGGGGGGCGACAACAACACGGCTGACAACTCACAGACAGCGGGGGGCGACAACAACGCGGCTGACAACTCACAGACAGCGGGGGGCGACAACAACACTGCTGACAACTCACAGAAAGCGGGGGGGGGCGACAACAACACTGCTGACAACTCACAGAAAGCGGGGGGGGGGCGACAACAACACTGCTGACAACTCACAGAAAGCGGGGGGGGGGGGGCGACAACAACACTGCTGACAACTCACAGACAGCGGGGGGGGCGACAACAACACGGCTGACAACTCACAGACAGCTGAGGCGATGAAAATGTGCCTGCCACTGACTGAACAGCTCATAAAACATGGAGGAGACCGACGCAACCACCACAGCAACAAACGGTGTGACCCCCCAGCATCCAACTGCACTGCCGCCACATGTTTCAGGAATGCTCACAGCTCCACATGTTTCAGGAATGCTCACAGCTCCACTGCCGCCACACGTTTCAGGAATGCTCACAGCTCCACTGCCGCCACACGTTTCAGGAATGCTCACAGCTCCACTGCCGCCACACGTTTCAGGAATGCTCACAGCTCCACTGCCGCCACACGTTTCAGGACTGCTCACAGCTCCACTGCCGCCACACGTTTCAGGAATGCTCACAGCTCCACTGCCGCCACATGTTTCAGGAATGCTCACAGCTCCACTGCCGCCACATGTTTCAGGAATGCTCACAGCTCCACTGCCGCCACATGTTTCAGGAATGCTCACAGCTCCACTGCCGCCACATGTTTCAGGAATGCTCACAGCTCCACTGCCGCCACATGTTTCAGGAATGCTCACAGCTCCACTGCCGCCACATGTTTCAGGAATGCTCACAGCTCCACTGCCGCCACATGTTTCAGGAATGCTCACAGCTCCACTGCCGCCACATGTTTCAGGAATGCTCACAGCTCCACTGCCGCCACATGTTTCAGGAATGCTCACAGCTCCACTGCCGCCACATGTTTCAGGAATGCTCACAGCTCCACTGCCGCCACATGTTTCAGGAATGCTCACAGCTCCACTGCCGCCACATGTTTCAGGAATGCTCACAGCTCCACTGCCGCCACATGTTTCAGGAATGCTCACAGCTCCACTGCCGCCACATGTTTCAGGAATGCTCACAGCTCCACTGCCGCCACATGTTTCAGGAATGCTCACAGCTCCACTGCCGCCACAGGGCAGCGCACAGAAATGGTGTCTGGTTTTAGCCCTGGTCACCTCTGTGCTGCAGAGCTGACAATCTGGAAACAACTGCAGAGGACTGGTCGTGGTGGTTTCCATGGTAACAGACAGTAACAATCATAGTAACAAACAGCGCTGACTCAGGGGCTGCTGGCGGGACCCCCGGCGGGCGGCAGGAAGCAGCGACCACAAAACATCCGCACTGTGACAATCAGAGAATAAGAGGAGTCCAGTCACTAACCCGAGGGGCACACCCCAACATTGTGTGTGTACTGTGGAGGAGAGCATTTCCTGGCTCCTCCGGAAGGTACAGCGGTGACTGATGATCCAGAAGGTCCTACTGATGCTGGACTAAAGGACTTTTACTGGGGAAACTAGGTCTCAGGAAGCCCCTGAGGAGGCCGGCGGTGTATCAAGGAGCCTCCACCTTCTGAATGAGCGCACTGGTTGTAGGCGCGTGTACAGGTGGAGCGCACTGGTTGTAGGCGCGTGTACAGGTGGAGCGCACTGGTTGTAGGCGCGTGTACAGGTGGAGCGCACTGGTTGTAGGCGCGTGTACAGGTGGAGCGCACTGGTTGTAGGCGCGTGTACAGGTGGAGCGCACTGGTTGTAGGCGCGTGTACAGGTGGAGAGCACTGGTTGTAGGCGCGTGTACAGGTGGAGAGCACTGGTTGTAGGCGCGTGTACAGGTGGAGCGCACTGGTTGTAGGCGCGTGTACAGGTGGAGCGCACTGGTTGTAGGCGTGTGTACAGGTGGAGCGCACTGGTTGTAGGCGCGTGTACAGGTGGAGCGCACTGGTTGTAGGCGCGTGTACAGGTGGAGCGCACTGGTTGTAGGCGCGTGTACAGGTGGAGAGCACTGGTTGTAGGCGCGTGTACAGGTGGAGAGCACTGGTTGTAGGCGCGTGTACAGGTGGAGCGCACTGGTTGTAGGCGCGTGTACAGGTGGAGAGCACTGGTTGTAGGCGCGTGTACAGGTGGAGAGCACTGGTTGTAGGCGCGTGTACAGGTGGAGCGCACTGGTTGTAGGCGCGTGTACAGGTGGAGCGCACTGGTTGTAGGCGTGTGTACAGGTGGAGCGCACTGGTTGTAGGCGCGTGTACAGGTGGAGCGCACTGGTTGTAGGCGCGTGTACAGGTGGAGAGCACTGGTTGTAGGCGCGTGTACAGGTGGAGAGCACTGGTTGTAGGCGCGTGTACAGGTGGAGAGCACTGGTTGTAGGCGCGTGTACAGGTGGAGCGCACTGGTTGTAGGCGCGTGTACAGGTGGAGAGCACTGGTTGTAGGCGCGTGTACAGGTGGAGAGCACTGGTTGTAGGCGCGTGTACAGGTGGAGCGCACTGGTTGTAGGCGCGTGTACAGGTGGAGCGCACTGGTTGTAGGCGTGTGTACAGGTGGAGCGCACTGGTTGTAGGCGCGTGTACAGGTGGAGCGCACTGGTTGCAGGCGTGTGTACAGGTGGAGCGCACTGGTTGCAGGCGCGTGTACAGGTGGAGCGCACTGGTTGTAGGAGTGTGTACAGGTGGAGCGCACTGGTTGTAGGCGCGTGTACAGGTGGAGCGCACTGGTTGCAGGCGCGTGTACAGGTGGAGCGCACTGGTTGTAGGCGCGTGTACAGGTGGAGCGCACTGGTTGTAGGCGCGTGTACAGGTGGAGCGCACTGGTTGTAGGCGCGTGTACAGGTGGAGCGCACTGGTTGCAGGCGCGTGTACAGGTGGAGCGCACTGGTTGTAGGAGTGTGTACAGGTGGAGCGCACTGGTTGCAGGCGCGTGTACAGGTGGAGCGCACTGGTTGTAGTGACTGCACTCACCTTTATAAGATGCTTGTTCACCCATTTGGTAAATGTCTTCTTCTGCACCCGATCCCGTTCATCTGTGAGAGAGAAGACAACAGGTTATAACGAGCGGCCGACCCCCTCCCTGCACTGCACCCCGAAATACACTGTATGCATGATAACACCCCAATAACAGGCGGTAAGACCCTGTACACAGGTATAGTACCCCAATACCAGGCGGTAGGTCCCTGTACACAGGTATAGTACCCCAATACCAGGCGGTAGGTCCCTGTACACAGGTATGGTACCCCAATACCAGGCGGTAGGTCCCTGTACACAGGTATGGTACCCCAATACCAGGCGGTAGGTCCCTGTACACAGGTATAGTACCCCAATACCAGGCGGTAGGACCCTGTACACAGGTATAGTACCCCAATACCAGGCGGTAGGACCCTGTACACAGGTATAGTACCCCAATACCAGGCGGTAGGTCCCTGTACACAGGTATAGTACCCCAATAACAGGCGGTAGGACCCTGTACACAGGTATAGTACCCCAATAACAGGCGGTAGGTCCCTGTACACAGGTATAGTACCTCAATACCAGGCGGTAGGTCCCTGTACACAGGTATAGTACCCCAATACCAGGCAGTAGATCCCTGTACACAGGTATAGTACCCCAATACCAGGCGGTAGAACCCTGTACACAGGTATAGTACCGCAATACCAGGCGGTAGGTCCCTGTACACAGGTATAGTACCCCAATACCAGGCGGTAGGACCCTGTACACAGGTATAGTACCCCAATACCAGGCGGTAGGTCCCTGTACACAGGTATAGTACCCCAATACCAGGCAGTAGGTCCCTGTACACAGGTATAGTACCTCAATAACAGGCGGTAGGACCCTGTACACAGGTATAGTACCCCAATACCAGGCGGTAGGTCCCTGTACACAGGTATAGTACCCCAATACCAGGCGGTAGGTCCCTGTACACAGGTATAGTACCGCAATATCAGGCGGTAGGACCCTGTACACAGGTATAGTACCGCAATACCAGGCGGTAGGTCCCTGTACACAGGTATAGTACCGCAATAACAGGCGGTAGGTCCCTGTACACAGGTATAGTACCTCAATAACAGGCGGTAGGACCCTGTACACAGGTATAGTACCCCAATACCAGGCGGTAGGTCCCTGTACACAGGTATAGTACCCCAATACCAGGCGGTAGGTCCCTGTACACAGGTATAGTACCCCAATACCAGGCGGTAGGTCCCTGTACACAGGTATAGTACCCCAATACCAGGCGGTAGGTCCCTGTACACAGGTATGGTACCCCAATACCAGGCGGTAGGTCCCTGTACACAGGTATGGTACCCCAATACCAGGCGGTAGGTCCCTGTACACAGGTATGGTACCCCAATACCAGGCGGTAGGTCCCTGTACACAGGTATGGTACCCCAATACCAGGCGGTAGGTCCCTGTACACAGGTATAGTACCCCAATACCAGGCGGTAGGTCCCTGTACACAGGTATAGTACCCCAATACCAGGCGGTAGGTCCCTGTACACAGGTATAGTACCCCAATACCAGGCGGTAGGTCCCTGTACACAGGTATAGTACCCCAATACCAGGCGGTAGGTCCCTGTACACAGGTATAGTACCTCAATAACAGGCGGTAGGACCCTGTACACAGGTATAGTACTCCAATACCAGGCGGTAGGTCCCTGTACACAGGTATAGTACCCCAATACCAGGCGGTAGGTCCCTGTACACAGGTATAGTACCCCAATACCAGGCGGTAGGTCCCTGTACACAGGTATAGTACCCCAATAACAGGCGGTAGGTTCCTGTACACAGGTATGGTACCCCAATAACAGGTGGTGGGACCCCATAGCGGGCACTCTGCAATGATGCCCACAGAAGACGATCATCGCACTCAGCCCAGGATGGAAGGAGTTAACACACATCTGCCCGCCACTACAGTACAACTATTTAGCTGCATCCCCAGCACAGAAGGGGTTAATGCGATACAAGGCCCCGGCCCACACCCCAACCACAGTGGCCCCAGCAGCAGGTACCTTTCTTGCCCTCTGTGGCCCTCAGCACCGCCAGATATAGGTTATCTTCGGAGCTGGTTCTCTGGCGGAATGTGCTGTCCTGATTGGATGGCAGGGCGGCATTGCTGCGATACATGTGCTGGTCCATGGAGCTTACACTCTGCCGGCTGTGCTGGCTCTTCCCGAGGTGCCTGATCTCCGCTCTGACTCTCAGCCTTCACCGCCCTCCTTCCCCTTCTCCCTCTACCCCCAGATTGGCCGCAGGCTAAGCAATTCCAAGCCTGCCCCGTCTGGTTCCTGCCCTGCCCCCTCAGTGCCCTCCCCTTTCCGAGGTGTGTCACTGACCCACTCAAGGTGTGCCCCACTGACACGCCCCACAGGATGCACGGCCTCCCTGCCCCCGCCTCAAGCCCAAGCTGCAGCATACACAGAGCACAGCCCAAGCTGCAGCATACACAGAGCACAGCCCAAGCTGCAGCATACACAGAGCACAGCCCAAGCTGCAGCATACACAGAGCACAGCCCAAGCTGCAGCATACACAGAGCACAGCCCAAGCTGCAGCATACACAGAGCACAGCCCAAGCTGCAGCATACACAGAGCACAGCCCAAGCTGCAGCATACACAGAGCACAGCCCAAGCTGCAGCATACACAGAGCACAGCCCAAGCTGCAGCATACACAGAGCACAGCCCAAGCTGCAGCATACACAGAGCAAAGCCCAAGCTGCAGCATACACAGAGCACAGCCCAAGCTGCAGCATACACAGAGCACAGCCCAAGCTGCAGCATACACAGACCACAGCCCAAGCTGCAGCATACACAGACCACAGCCCAAGCTGCAGCATACACAGACCACAGCCCAAGCTGCAAGAAACACAGAGCACAGCCCAAGCTGCAAGATACACAGCCCAAGATGCGGCGTACACAGATCACAGCGCAGGCTGCGGCGTACACAGATCACAGCGCAGGCTGCGACGTACACAGATCACAGCGCAGGCTGCGACGTACACAGATCACAGCGCAGGCTGCGACGTACACAGATCACAGCGCAGGCTGCGACGTACACAGATCACAGCGCAGGCTGCGACGTACACAGATCACAGCGCAGGCTGCGACGTACACAGATCACAGCGCAGGCTGCGACGTACACAGATCACAGCGCAGGCTGCGACGTACACAGATCACAGCGCAGGCTGCGACGTACACAGATCACAGCGCAGGCTGCGACGTACACAGATCACAGCGCAGGCTGCGACGTACACAGATCACAGCGCAGGCTGCGACGTACACAGATCACAGCGCAGGCTGCGACGTACACAGATCACAGCGCAGGCTGCGACGTACACAGATCACAGCGCAGGCTGCGACGTACACAGATCACAGCGCAGGCTGCGACGTACACAGATCACAGCGCAGGCTGCGACGTACACAGATCACAGCGCAGGCTGCGACGTACACAGATCACAGCGCAGGCTGCGACGTACACAGATCACAGCGCAGGCTGCGACGTACACAGATCACAGCGCAGGCTGCGACGTACACAGATCACAGCGCAGGCTGCGACGTACACAGATCACAGCGCAGGCTGCGACGTACACAGATCACAGCGCAGGCTGCGACGTACACAGATCACAGCGCAGGCTGCGACGTACACAGATCACAGCGCAGGCTGCGACGTACACAGATCACAGCGCAGGCTGCGACGTACACAGATCACAGCGCAGGCTGCGACGTACACAGATCACAGCGCAGGCTGCAGCGTACACAGACTTGTACTCCTATGATAGCTCCTGGTTTTTTTTGGGGGGGGGGGGGAGCTTTCAGATGCTAAGTCCCTGTGTTACGGGGTCTCACACAGCGGGTATCCAGGTGCAATGCTCTGCAGCACTCACATTCCTATGACTTGCTGTGACAGACCTGGCGGAATATTTCGCAGCTACACATTCCTGCAAACGGCGCTTCCCGCAGAGAAATTAACCCCTTCCAGCCTGTGCCCTGACCCCACCGCCCAGCACCGGAGCTGGTGCCAGTCCCGCCCCTCGTCATACTGGGACGAGACCGCGCAGGGATGTGAGATTCTGCAGAGCCGTGTGAGGCGGCGCCGGGACACAATGCACAAACCGCTGCAGTGTGCGCGGCCATCACCACGGAGGAAGACGCGTCTGTCCCTGACAAATTCGGGGACTGCATAAATATACACACCCCATTATATGATACACTGCAAATAAGGAGAACTTCCTAGCAAGAGCTTCTGTGTTACTGAATAGAATACCAGAACTACAGTGAAGACTGACACACACACAGGGCAGTTTAGACACACAGGTATTTTGCTGCGTTTTTTTGCATGTTGCACCTTTTTGGGCGTTTTTCAGCCGGAGGAGCCGTGTGTGACTGGACCCTAACATAGTCTGAAGTCAGTAATGGCCGACCCTGGAGGATACAAAATATAATAAGGTGCGCTTACCTGAAGGGTTAAAGGGGTATTCCGATTACTAGGGGTACAGCATGAGTACAGCGCTCGGCTATCTCTGGAATCCCATAGAAATGAATGGAGCGGGGGTATGGGACCCACCGTTCTCGTGACCCCCATACCCCGTGAATAGGGGATAACTTCTAACAACCGGAGTTCCCCTTTAATACATCAGCCTGGCAGATCCAGGAGGCCCCAGGGGGTCAGGCATCAAAGACTGGCTTTTCACGCTGCTCTTTGACAGCCCCCCCACCCAGTCACTCCCACGCGGTGAGGACCTAGGAAAAAACCCCATGCAACAAAATGTTGGCCCACAGGCGTTCACGTCTCAAAACGGGGTCTTGTCAAAAAAAAAAATATTTAAATGGCAAATCGCAGAAAGTAAATGACCCCCAATGTGTCATCCCCGCCCCACCTAATAGGAGTCCCTGCCAAACCCTTCCCCTGTATGATTAACATCTGACCATTGCTCAACCACAAGACGTCACTGAAGTCTTCTCCACCAGCAGATTATAAGACGTGAGGAGATCGCAGAGCAATTACTAATCAGGGAGGCAACGATGGCCACCAATAAAGTACAGGTCACTACAGGTGAGGACTAGAAGGTCTGCTCCACCTCACCTCATACCATACACATCACTACAGGTGAGGACTAGAAGGTCTGCTCCACCTCACCTCATACCATACACATCACTACAGGTGAGGACTAGAAGGTCTGCTCCACCTCACCTCATACCATACACATCACTACAGGTGAGGACTAGAAGGTCTGCTCCACCTCACCTCATACCATACACATTACTACAGGTGAGGACTAGAAGGTCTGCTCCACCTCACCTCATACTAGACACATTACTACAGGTGAGGACTAGAAGGTCTGCGCCACCTCACCTCATACCATACACATCACTACAGGTGAGGACTAGAAGGTCTGCTCCACCTCATCGTCCTCCTGGAGATCTCACCTCATACCATACACATTACTACAGATGAGAACCAGAAGGTCTGCTCCACCTCACCGTCCTCCTGGAGACCTCATCTCATACCATACACATTACTACAGGTGAGGACTAGAAGGTCTGCGCCACCTCACCGTCCTCCTGGAGACCTCATCTCATACCATACCATACACATCACTACAGGTGAGGACTAGAAGGTCTGCTCCACCTCACCTCATACTAGACACATTACTACAGGTGAGGACTAGAAGGTCTGCGCCACCTCACCTCATACCATACCATACACATCACTACAGGTGAGGACTAGAAGGTCTGCTCCACCTCACCTCATACTAGACACATTACTACAGGTGAGGACTAGAAGGTCTGCTCCACCTCATCGTCCTCCTGGAGATCTCACCTCATACCATACACATTACTACAGGTGAGGACCAGAAGGTCTGCTCCACCTCACCGTCCTCCTGGAGACCTCATCTCATACCATACACATTACTACAGGTGAGGACTAGAAGGTCTGCGCCACCTCACCGTCCTCCTGGAGACCTCATCTCATACCATACACATTACTACAGGTGAGGACCAGAAGGTCTGCTCCACCTCACCGTCCTCCTGGAGACCTCATCTCATACCATACACATTACTACAGGTGAGGACTAGAAGGTCTGCGCCACCTCACCGTCCTCCTGGAGACCTCATCTCATACCATACACATTACTACAGGGAGGTCTAGAAGGTCTGCGCCACCTCACCGTCCTCCTGGAGACCTCATCTCATACCATACACATTACTACAGGTGAGGACTAGAAGGTCGGCGCCACCTCACCGTCCTCCTGGAGATCTCACCTCATAATATACACATTACTACAGGTGAGGACTAGAAGAAGGTCTGCTCCACCTCACCATCCTCCTGGAGATCTAACCTCATACCATACACATTACTACAGGTGAGGACTAGAAGGTCTGCTCCACCTCACCATCCTCCTGGAGATCTAACCTCATACCATACACATTACTACAGGTGAGGACTAGGTCTGCTCCACTTCACCTCATACCATACACATTACTACAGGTGAGGACTAGAAGGTCTGCTCCACCTCATCGTCCTCCTGGAGATCTCACCTCATAATATACACATTACTACAGGTGAGGACTAGAAGAAGGTCTGCTCCACCTCACTGTCCTCCTGGAGATCTCACCTCATACCATACACATTACTACAGGTGAGGACTAGAAGGTCTGCTCCACCTCACTGTCCTCCTGGAGATCTCACCTCATACCATACACATTACTACAGGTGAGGACCAGAAGGTCTGCTCCACCTCACCATCCTCCTGGAGATCTAACCTCATACCATACACATTACTACAGGTGAGGACCAGAAGGTCTGCTCCACCTCACCATCCTCCTGGAGATCTAACCTCATACCATACACATTACTACAGGTGAGGACTAGAAGGTCTGCTCCACCTCACCATCCTCCTGGAGATCTAACCTCATACCATACACATTACTACAGGTGAGGACTAGAAGGTCTGCTCCACTTCACCTCATACCATACACATTACTACAGGTGAGGACTAGAAGGTCTGCTCCACCTCACCGATCTCCTGGAGAATTGACTAGGTCAGTGATGAATGTGTGTGACATTTCGGGAGTGTCTGCAGTCTCCTCTTTGGGGTGCAGCTTGTATTAGTCACCCACATTCCTGTGTGACCTACAGAGTGTAAGCTCTTCAGAACACAACGGATATGAGGCTCATGAGTATATGGAGTAACCAGCGAGGTCAGACGCTGCAGAGCACATGTAGACTGTATAAAGGGGGCATGGTGTAGACCCCAGGTCCTCAGGCCGGCCATGTGTGGAGCCGGGGCCTGCAGTCTGGGATATAGCAGGGATACTGGCGGAGTCGGCTGTTTGTTTTCTAGGAGTGAGCGGTCGGGGACCGGATGAGACATCTGCACTGTAGACAATAAGATTATAAACCCCCTCCTCCTCCAGACAAGCAATAACCTTATCTCCATATCTTTAGAACAATGGGACTGCCCTCCCCCCCCCAAATCCATGAGCAGGCAAGGGTTAATAATCTCCCGACCATTGATGATGATGATGATGTTTGTCCTGACACTCCAGGTACTGGAACAGGGGGTCACATTCCTGACCGGGCAATCACTGGTATCTGAGGACAGGGAGGGGAAATACCGGAGCCGTGGCTCATATGTGCACCTGGAAGACAGCTCCACCCGCCTGGAGAGGAGGCAGCGGACGTGCCCGCTCTGCCAGCCATGGGCGCTGTTTATTCATTCAGGTGCATGGCGCCAACGGTCACAGACAGGATCATTCATACCTCTGCCCCACATACTGGAAAGGGCACTGTCTAAGAACTGTACCCCCCTGTGGCCACGAGAGGGCGCTGTCTAGGAACTGTACCCCCCTGTGGCAGCAGAGGGCGCTCTCTAGGAACTGTACCCCCCTGTGGCAGCACTCTAGGAACTGTACCCCCCTGTGGCAGCACTCTAGGAACTGTACCCCCCTTTGGCAGCAGAGGGCGCTTTCTAGGAACTCCTGTGGCAGCAGAGGGCGCTGTCTAGAAACTGTACCCCCCCCTGTGGCAGCAGAGAGCGCTCTCTAGGAACTGTACCCCCCTGTGGCAGCAGAGGGCGCTCTCTAGGAACTGTACCCCCCTGTGGCAGCAGAGGGCGCTCTCTAGGAACTGTACCCCCCTGTGGCAGCAGAGGGCGCTCTCTAGGAACTGTACCCCCCTGTGGCAGCAGAGGGCGCTCTCTAGGAACTGTACCCCCCTGTGGCAGCAGAGGGCGCTCTCTAGGAACTGTACCCCCCTGTGGCAGCAGAGGGCGCTCTCTAGGAACTGTACCCCCCTGTGGCAGCAGAGGGCGCTCTCTAGGAACTGTACCCCCCCTGTGGCAGCAGAGGGCGCTGTCTAGGAACTGTACCCCCCCTGTGGCAGCAGAGGGCGCTCTCTCTAGGTACAGTTTCTACCTGTGGCAGCAGAGGGCGCTCTCTCTAGGTACAGTTTCTACCTGTGACAGCAGAGGGCGCTCTCTCTAGGTACAGTTTCTACCTGTGGCAGCAGAGGGCGCTCTCTCTAGGTACAGTTTCTACCTGTGGCAGCAGAGGGCGCTCTCTCTAGGTACAGTTTCTACCTGTGGCAGCCGAGGGCGCTCTCTCTAGGTACAGTTTCTACCTGTGGCAGCAGAGGGGGCGCTCTCTCTAGGTACAGTTTCTACCAGTGACAGCAGAGGGCGCTCTCTCTAGGTACAGTTTCTACCTGTGGCAGCAGAGGGGGCGCTCTCTCTAGGTACAGTTTCTACCTGTGGCAGCAGAGGGCGCTCTCTCTAGGTACAGTTTCTACCTGTGACAGCCGAGGGCACTCTCTCTAGGTACAGTTTCTACCTGTGACAGCAGAGGGCGCTCTCTCTAGGTACAGTTTCTACCTGTGGCAGCAGAGGGGGCTCTCTCTAGGTACAGTTTCTACCAGTGACAGCAGGAGGCGCTCTCTCTAGGTACAGTTTCTACCTGTGACAGCCGAGGGCACTCTCTCTAGGTACAGTTTCTACCAGTGACAGCAGAGGGCGCTCTCTCTAGGTACAGTTTCTACCAGTGACAGCAGAGGGCGCTCTCTCTAGGTACAGTTTCTACCAGTGACAGCAGAGGGCGCTCTCTCTAGGTACAGTTTCTACCTGTGGCAGCAGAGGGGGCGCTCTCTCTAGGTACAGTTTCTACCAGTGACAGCAGAGGGCGCTCTCTCTAGGTACAGTTTCTACCTGTGGCAGCAGAGGGGGCGCTCTCTCTAGGTACAGTTTCTACCTGTGGCAGCAGAGGGCGCTCTCTCTAGGTACAGTTTCTACCAGTGACAGCAGAGGGCGCTCTCTCTAGGTACAGTTTCTACCAGTGACAGCAGGAGGCGCTCTCTCTAGGTACAGTTTCTACCAGTGACAGCAGAGGGCGCTCTCTCTAGGTACAGTTTCTACCAGTGACAGCAGGAGGCGCTCTCTCTAGGTACAGTTTCTACCAGTGACAGCAGGAGGCGCTCTCTCTAGGTACAGTTTCTACCTGTGGCAGCAGAGGGCGCTCTCTCTAGGTACAGTTTCTACCAGTGACAGCAGAGGGCGCTCTCTCTAGGTACAGTTTCTACCTGTGGCAGCAGAGGGCGCTCTCTCTAGGTACAGTTTCTACCTGTGACAGCAGAGGGCGCTCTCTCTCTAGGTACAGTTTCTACCTGTGACAGCAGAGGGCGCTCTCTCTAGGTACAGTTTCTACCTGTGGCAGCAGAGGGCGCTCTCTCTAGGTACAGTTTCTACCTGTGACAGCAGAGGGCGCTCTCTCTAGGTACAGTTTCTACCTGTGGCAGCAGAGGGCGCGCTCTCTAGGTACAGTTTCTACCTGTGGCAGCAGAGGGGGCGCTCTCTAGGTACAGTTTCTACCTGTGGCAGCAGAGGGCGCTCTCTCTAGGTACAGTTTCTACCAGTGACAGCAGAGGGCGCTCTCTCTAGGTACAGTTTCTACCAGTGACAGCAGAGGGCGCTCTCTCTAGGTACAGTTTCTACCTGTGGCAGCAGAGGGCGCTCTCTCTAGGTACAGTTTCTACCTGTGGCAGCAGAGGGCGCTCTCTCTAGGTACAGTTTCTACCAGTGACAGCAGAGGGCGCGCTCTCTAGGTACAGTTTCTACCTGTGGCAGCAGAGGGCGCTCTCTCTAGGTACAGTTTCTACCTGTGGCAGCAGAGGGGGCGCTCTCTCTAGGTACAGTTTCTACCTGTGGCAGCAGAGGGCGCTCTCTCTCTAGGTACAGTTTCTACCAGTGACAGCAGAGGGCGCTCTCTCTAGGTACAGTTTCTACCAGTGACAGCAGAGGGCGCTCTCTCTAGGTACAGTTTCTACCAGTGACAGCAGAGGGCGCTCTCTCTAGGTACAGTTTCTACCTGTGGCAGCAGAGGGGGCGCTCTCTCTAGGTACAGTTTCTACCTGTGGCAGCAGAGGGGGCGCTCTCTCTAGGTACAGTTTCTACCTGTGGCAGCAGAGGGCGCTCTCTCTCTAGGTACAGTTTCTACCAGTGACAGCAGAGGGCGCTCTCTCTAGGTACAGTTTCTACCAGTGACAGCAGAGGGCGCTCTCTCTAGGTACAGTTTCTACCTGTGGCAGCAGAGGGGGCGCTCTCTCTAGGTACAGTTTCTACCTGTGGCAGCAGAGGGCGCTCTCTCTAGGTACAGTTTCTACCTGTGGAATTGTTCGCTCCTCAGCCAAGGCTGCCTCTACGAGTGGGAAGCTACTCTAAATTGCTGTGGCACAACATCACGCCCGCAGGTGGCATGATCTAGCTGTCCAACATCACCAACCCACAGGCATAGCATCACTGCAATAACTGCCACCATGCAGCACCATGGGTTGGTTGGGTCCAGTGCCAGGGTGGCTCTCTCTGGCAGCAGGGCTACTGCTGGGCCATGCCACCTGCTGGTGCAGTGCTTTAGAGTTGTTGGTCGCAATGTTGTGCCAGGTCCCTGCTCGTACAGACGTACACCAATACCTCGTTAGGGGGCTGAGAAGCAGGGATTGATCAATGCCTCTCTCTTTTTGTTGGCTATTTCACATCCGGCACAGACACTGCTGCTAGGAGGCATGTGAGGCTCTGTAATCGATACGCCTCCTCCTGGCACCACAAGTCCCCTCTGAGCACAAATGATGGCGCACACTTATCATACACGAGGTTATATAGAAGAACTGGTGAGAATATAATCAGAAATAAGCCCGACCCCGATGTATGTCCCTGGTGCCCCCGGGGACGTTGTCATCCACTGAATATAGGAGTTAACATGACGTCCAGTGTGACATGCAATGTGATTAAAGCGCCCCCTGGTGGACAAACCGTGGCCTCAGTAAACTGCACAGACCGGTCGGTCAGGTTAGAGGAGGAGGATCAGTATCACTGGAAGGACACCGCCTCACATGGCAGATACCATACACCGTGCAAGCCCCCCACCTCCACCATCTAGACCCTGCAATCTAGGAACATACTACTCCATCATGAAGTACCATCAGGGAGGCATCGGATTGGCTCCAAATTTATTCTGCAGCAGCACAACAACCCTCAACATCCAGCCAATGCCATTAAGAACTATCTTCAGGAGTCCTGGAAGTGATAATATGGTCCCACAGAGCTCTGATCTCAACATCACCCAATCTGTCTAGGATTAGATGAAAAGACAGAAGGATCTGCGCCAGACTACGTCCACAGAAGATCTGTGGTTCGCGAGGCTGTGGAGCTGGTGTGGAAGCCACCTTTGAGTGGAGGTGGAATTGGTAGAGAAGTACCAACTGTAGCTTAAAAATATTATAAGTTATGGATATTGTATAATTAATGTATTAAAGGGAACCTGTCACCGGGATTGTGTGCACAGAGCTGAGGACATGGGCTGCTAGATGGCCGCCAGCACATCCGCAATACCCAGTCCCCATAGCTCTGTGTGCTTCTATTGTGTAAAAAAAACGATTTGATAGATATGTAAATTAACCTGAGATGAGTCCTGTACGTGAGAGGAGTCAGGGACAGGACTCATCTCAGGTTAATCTGCATATGTATCAAATAGTTGTTTTTTTTACACAATAAAAGCACACAGAGCTATGGGGACTGGGTATTGCGGATGTGCTGGCGGCCATCTAGCAGCCCATGTCCTCAGCTCTATACACAGAATCCAGGTGACAGGTTCCCTTTAACTTTCTTAGGAATTTAGAAAAGTTTAAATATATTAAATATGTCCTTTAGACTATAAACAGTGATAAGCAGGATGTTCTAGTGATGATAGATAATCAGTTCTTACCTCTCCTGTTCTTATACTATATACAGTGATAAGCAGGATGTTCTAGTGATGATAGATAATCAGTTCTCACCTCTCCTGTCCTTATACTATAAACAGTGATAAGCAGGATGTTCTAGTGATGATAGATAATCAGTTCTTACCTCTCCTGTTCTTATACTATATACAGTGATAAGCAGGATGTTCTAGTGATGATAGATAATCAGTTCTCACCTCTCCTGTCCTTATACTATAAACAGTGATAAGCAGGATGTTCTAGTGATGATAGATAATCAGTTCTTACCTCTCCTGTCCTTATACTATAAACAGTGATAAGCAGGATGTTCTAGTGATGATAGATAATCAGTTCTCACCTCTCCTGTCCTTATACTATAAACAGTGATAAGCAGGATGTTCTAGTGATGATAGATAATCAGTTCTTACCTCTCCTGTTCTTATACTATATACAGTGATAAGCAGGATGTTCTAGTGATGATAGATAATCAGTTCTCACCTCTCCTGTCCTTATACTATAAACAGTGATAAGCAGGATGTTCTAGTGATGATAGATAATCAGTTCTTACCTCTCCTGTTCTTATACTATATACAGTGATAAGCAGGATGTTCTAGTGATGATAGATAATCAGTTCTCACCTCTCCTGTCCTTATACTATAAACAGTGATAAGCAGGATGTTCTAGTGATGATAGATAATCAGTTCTTACCTCTCCTGTTCTTATACTATATACAGTGATAAGCAGGATGTTCTAGTGATGATAGATAATCAGTTCTCACCTCTCCTGTGTTCTCTCCTGTCCTTATACTATATACAGTGATAAGCAGGATGTTCTAGTGATGATAGATAATCAGTTCTCACCTCTCCTGTATTCTCCCTGTCCTTATACTATACAGTGATAAATGGGGTGTTCTAGTGATAACAATCAGTTCTCACCTCTCCTGTGTTCTCTCCTATCCTCTTATACTATATACAGTGATAAATGGGGTGTTCTAGTGATGATAGATAATCAGTTCTCACCTCATCCCTTATACTCTGTATCTTCTCCCATCTCCTGTGACATATTTTGCAGCTCTTTACAGACATTATTATTGCATGCTGTCCCTATTGGAGCTCACAGTATAGATTCCCTACCATCCTCGTTATACTCGGTGCAATGCCTGACACTTTGCTGCACATGCTCAGTAGTGAAGACCAGAGAAGGATAGTCACTGAACTGGAAGACAGTATTAAAGGGGTTGTCCCATAAAAAATATTCGGCTTATTTCAAACCTGCACCGGGATCTGAATACTTTTGTATAGTGCCACCTGCTGCTTGTTCTTTTCCTCATCTCACTGTCCACGCATGCTCAGTTCTATCCTTAAAGGGGCTATCCAATTTCTCCAGCAGCCCCTCCATTTGCCGAGCCCCTCACTGGTAATATATTTACCCCGCTCCCCGCCTGGTCCCTGCACCGCCGCTTCTAAATCTAGAAGAGCAGTTGGAGCAATGAATGGGGAGATCTCTGGATCCCTGTACCAGATCACGAATGATGGGACCCCCTTTAAGGCAGGCGCTGAATACCGGAGCTGCACCTGTGAAATGTTTATCTCATCCGCATTCAGTCTTGCGGATGATTCTCTGCATTTCCAGGACATGCAAACATGTGCAGGCGCCTATTACATCACCAGCCGCACATACATGTGCAGACGCCTATTACATCACCAGCCGCACATACATGTGCAGACGCCTAGTACATCACCAGCCGCACATACATGTGCAGACGCCTAGTACATCACCAGCCGCACATACATGTGCAGGCGCCTATTACATCACCAGCCGCACATACATGTGCAGACGTCTATTACATCACCAGCCGCACATACATGTGCAGACGCCTATTACATCACCAGCCGCACATACATGTGCAGACGCCTATTACATCACCAGCCGCACATACATGTGCAGACGCCTATTACATCACCAGCCGCACATACATGTGCAGACGCCTATTACATCACCAGCCGCATATACATGTGCAGACGCCTAGTACATCACCAGCCGCACATACATGTGCAGACGCCTAGTACATCACCAGCCGCGCATACATGTGCAGACGCCTAGTACATCACCAGCCGCGCATACATGTGCAGACGCCTAGTACATCACCAGCCGCGCATACATGTGCAGACGCCTATTACATCACCAGCCGCACATACATGTGCAGACGCCTAGTACATCACCAGCCGCACATACATGTGCAGACGCCTATTACATCACCAGCCGCACATACATGTGCAGACGCCTAGTACATCACCAGCCGCACATACATGTGCAGACGCCTAGTACATCACCAGCCGCGCATACATGTGCAGACGCCTAGTACATCACCAGCCGCACATACATGTGCAGACGCCTATTACATCACCAGCCGCACATACATGTGCAGACGCCTATTACATCACCAGCCGCACATACATGTGCAGACGCCTAGTACATCACCAGCCGCGCATACATGTGCAGACGCCTATTACATCACCAGCCGCACATACATGTGCAGACGCCTAGTACATCACCAGCCGCACATACATGTGCAGACGCCTAGTACATCACCAGCCGCACATACATGTGCAGACGCCTAGTACATCACCAGCCGCACATACATGTGCACACGGCAGACGGCTCTCAAACAGCTTCACTTTCTACGTGTACGCTCGTCCGCACCCACAGAGAACGAGGCGAGTGACTTCAGCAGCGTTCATCAAACCCAACAGCACGACAACCAATCCCTGTATCCTCAGGTTGTCAGAGATGTGGCCCTTGTGGTTACTGCTTGACCTCCAACCTAAGTCATTGTAGAGAGGATGTTCCCTGCTCCCAAAATAATGGGATCGGGGGCGTCCCAGAGGGTCTGACTGAGGCCACACTCATTCTGAGGACAAATCCCTAGATTTCTTAAGTTACCTTGAAAACTCATTTCTGCAGGAGCTGAACTCCCATAGATATGGATTATGTTCTAAGACGCCGGAGGTAGAAGAAAAGGCGCAATCTCACCATCCGACCACAGGAGGGCGCTAATTACTCCTCCAAGACTGTGCAGGTGAACCGAGTAGAAGAGATGCTCTGCACAGGTGTAAAGACATGTGTACAGTGTGACTATGTGTGTGTGTATATATATGTACGTGCGTTCTCACCACCTCATACCGCATGTACGTGTGCCGTCACCGCCTTATACCGCATGTACGTGTGCCGTCACCGCCTTATACCCCATGTACGTGACCGCCTTATACCCCATGTACGTGAGCAGTCACCGCCTTATACCCCATGTACGTGAGCCGTCACCGCCTTATACCCCATGTACGTGAGCTGTCACCGCCTCATACCCCATGTACGTGAGCCGTCACCGCCTTATACCCCATGTACGTGAGCAGTCACCGCCTTATACCCCATGTACGTGAGCCGTCACCGCCTTATACCCCATGTACGTGCGTTCTCACCACCTCATACCCCATGTACGTGAGCCGTCACCGCCTTATACCCCATGTACGTGACCGCCTTATACCCCATGTACGTGAGCAGTCACCGCCTTATACCCCATGTACGTGACCGCCTTATACCCCATGTACGTGAGCAGTCACCGCCTTATACCCCATGTACGTGCGCTGTCACCGCCTTATACCCCATGTACGTGAGCTGTCACCGCCTCATACCCCATGTACGTGAGCCGTCACCGCCTTATACCCCATGTACGTGCGCTGTCACCGCCTTATACCCCATGTACGTGCGCTGTCACCGCCTTATACCCCATGTACGTGAGCCGTCACCTCCTCATACCCCATGTACGTGAGCCGTCACCGCCTTATACCCCATGTACGTGCGCTGTCACCGCCTCATACCCCATGTACGTGCGCTGTCACCGCCTCATACCCCATGTACGTGCGCCGTCACCGCCTCATACCCCATGTACGTGAGCCGTCACCGCCTTATACCCCATGTACGTGAGCCGTCACCGCCTTATACCCCATGTACGTTACCCGTCACCGCCTTATACCCCATGTACGTGAGCAGTCACCGCCTTATACCCCATGTACGTGCGCTGTCACCTCCTTATACCCCATGTACGTGCGCTGTCACCGCCTTATACCCCATGTACGTGCGCTGTCACCGCCTTATACCCCATGTACGTGCGCTGTCACCGCCTTATACCCCATGTACGTGAGCAGTCACCGCCTTATACCCCATGTACGTGCGCTGTCACCTCCTTATACCCCATGTACGTGCGCTGTCACCGCCTTATACCCCATGTACGTGCGCTGTCACCTCCTTATACCCCATGTACGTGCGCAGTCACCGCCTTATACCCCATGTACGTGCGCTGTCACCTCCTTATACCCCATGTACGTGCGCTGTCACCGCCTTATACCCCATGTACGTGCGCTGTCACCTCCTTATACCCCATGTACGTGCGCTGTCACCGCCTTACACCCCATGTACGTGAGCCGTCACCGCCTTATACCCCATGTACGTGAGCAGTCACCGCCTTATACCCCATGTACGTGCGCTGTCACCGCCTTATACCCCATGTACGTGCGCTGTCACCGCCTTACACCCCATTAGCTGTATGCGCCGCATGCGATGTGGTGCTTTGCCCCCACTGTACGAGGAGCCTCTGTCTTCACGCCCTACACACTAGTTAGGACAGTGATTTATTGGGGGTGGGAATCGCAGACATAATCATGGGGTGTCCTACAGAACCGGCAGCCATACCATAGGACACCATGACGCGGGGCCCTGAGGCCTGTACTCACTCCTGACCCCGGCAACACCTGTTTGACAAGGTTCACTGCTCCCGACATAGCTGAGCGAGGCTTATCTGCCTGATCACTAACTAGAGGAATGTGTCCACGGATTATAGACTCCCTGACGCCGGATCAGAGCGTTCATGTCCGTACAGTACATCCTATAGTGTACACATACCGCCCTGCAAACATGAACGCACGCCGGGCACCACCGCGCCTACTGGTTAACAGTCCACTCAGCAGGAAACAACCAAAGGACGGCTCCTGGGACGCTGAAATACATATCCTGACACCAGGTCCTGCCTCCGCCAGATCTATCCTGACACCAGGTCTATCCTGACACCAGGTCTATCCTGACACCAGGTCCTGCCTCCGCCAGATCTATCCTGACACCAGATCTATCCTGACACCAGGTCTATCCTGACACCAGGTCCTGCCTCCGCCAGATCTATCCTGACACCAGGTCTATCCTGACACCAGGTCTATCCTGACACCAGATCTATCCTGACACCAGGTCTATCCTGACACCAGGTCCTGCCTCCCCTAGGTCTATCCTGACACCAGGTCCTGCCTCCACCAGGTCTATCCTGACACCAGATCTATCCTGACACCAGGTCTATCCTGACACCAGGACCTGCCTCCGCCAGGTCTATCCTGACACCAGGTCTATCCTGACACCAGGACCTGCCTCCGCCAGGTCTATCCTGACACCAGGTCTATCCTGACACCAGATCTATCCTGACACCAGGTCTATCCTGACACCAGGTCCTGCCTCCGCCAGGTCTATCCCGACACCAGGTCCTGCCTCCGCCAGGTCTATCCCGATACCAGGTCCTGCCTCCGCCAGGTCTATCCCGATACCAGGTCCTGCCTCCGCCAGGTCTATCCCGACACCAGGCCTATCCTGACACCAGGCCTATCCTGCCTCCGCCAGGTCTATCCTGACACCAGGTCTATCCTGACACCAGATCTATCCTGACACCAGGCCTATCCTGACACCAGGCCTATCCTGACACCAGGCCTATCCTGACACCAGGCCTATCCTGACACCAGGCCTATCCTGACACCAGGCCTATCCTGACACCAGGCCTATCCTGACACCAGGCCTATCCTGACACCAGGCCTATCCTGACACCAGGCCTATCCTGACACCAGATCTATCCTGACACCAGGTCCTGCCTCCGCCACATCTATCCTGACACCAAGCTGTGGTTCGCTCCTGATTTGTATGGGAGCTGAGCTGCACCTCTTTAATGTCTTAGCATAAAACAGGGCTGAGTAATTCCAGGGAGCGGCCATCAGAGCAAGGACGTCTGGGGAAGGAAGAGACGAAAATCTCTGACCGGCCACATGAAGTTCTGACAAGAGAGGCCAGGTCACCGTGCGCCTCCACTATGTAACCCTCAGCCTGTGACCTCCACAAGATCAGCACATTCCTCTCCTGAAATCCTCTGTGCTGCTGGGACCCTGCTCCTTCCACTATGCAACTCTCATCCTGGACCTCCACACTAGATCAGCACACTGCTCTCCTAACATCCTCTGTGCTGCTGGGACCCTGCTTCTTCCACTATGTAACCCTCAGCCTGTGACCTCCACAAGATCAGCACACTGCTCTCCTGAAATCCTCTGTGCTGCTGGGACCCTGCTCCTTCCACTATGTAACTCTCATCCTGGACCTCCACACTAGATCAGCACACTGCTCTCCTGAAATCCTCTGTGCTGCTGGGAGGACCCTGCTCCTTCCACTATGTAACTCTCATCCTGTGACCTCCACAAGAGCATCACACTCCTCTCCTGAAATCCTCTGTGCTGCTGGGAGGACCCTGCTCCTTCCACTATGTAACCCTCAGCCTCTGACCCCCACTAGATCAGCACACTCCTCTCCTGAAATCCTCTGTGCTGCTGGGAGGACCCTGCTCCTTCCACTATGTAACCCTCAGCCTCTGACCCCCACTAGATCAGCACACTCCTCTCCTGAAATCCTCTGTGCTGCTGGGAGGACCCTGCTCCTTCCACTATGTAACCCTCAGCCTCTGACCCCCACTAGATCAGCACACTGCTCTCCTGAAATCCTCTGTGCTGCTGGGAGGACCCTGCTCCTTCCACTATGTAACCCTCAGCCTCTGACCCCCACTAGATCAGCACACTGCTCTCCTGACATCCTCTGTGCTGCTGGGAGGACCCTGCTCCTTCCACTATGTAACCCTCAGCCTGTGACCTCCACTAGATCAGCACACTCCTCTCCTGAAATCCTCTGTGCTGCTGGGACCCTGCTCCTTCCACTATGTAACTCCCATCCTGTGACCTCCACAAGATCAGCACACTCCTCTCCTGAAATCCTCTGTGCTGATGGGACCCTGCTCCTTCCACTATGTAACTCCCAGCCTCTGACCCCCACTAGATCAGCACACTGCTCTCCTGAAATCCTCTGTGCTGCTGGGACTCTGCTCCTTCCACTATGTAACTCTCAGCCTGTGACCTCCACAAGATCAGCACACTGCACTCCTGAAATCCTCTGTGCTGCTGGGACTCTGCTCCTTCCACTATGTAACTCTCATCCTGTGACCTCCACAAGATCAGCACACTCCTCTCCTGACATCCTCTGTGCTGCTGGGAGGACCGTGCTCCTTTCACAAGATCAGCCCACTCCCCTCCTGAAACCCTCTGTGCTGCTTGTGGACACAGTCAGGCCTGAGTGGCAGCCGCTTCCTGTGCCGGGGGATTATGGGAGCTCTGCACTCGCGGTTATTTATTGCTCCAATGTATTATTAATAGCAGCTGATGAAGATGTTCTGCGCCCGGCGCCAGAGCTATGCGTCTCCATAGTTACCGGCCACAACAGCACGCTCTAGGACCCTGCAGCCACACGGCTCCCGGCGGACCCACCTACACAGCAGAGCTTCTGGTACAGGTGACTCTTCCTCTCCGGCTCCGAACGCCCGTCCAGCCAATCAGAGCGCTCCAGAAGCATCTCCCTCTTAAAGGTGTAGTACCAGGTGGAGGAGGCAGGACGCCTGGCCGAGTCCGCCATGACGCCTCACCCGGGGGCCCCGGAGCAGAGGGCCCGGTAATCAGAGGAGGCGGCGGAGGGGTTGATCCTGCAGAGAGCTGCACCGTATCTTGTGTACAGCGCCGGCTCCTCCTCCACTCACTGTGAGACGAGGCCCCGCCCATCACAAGCCGAGCCCCGCCCCCGGACGGAGGCACCAAAGGCTGCGCCAACCGCCGCCTCCTCCTGTGCGATACTCTGCAGTGCACCCCAACACCGCCTGTGCGATACTCTGCACCTCAACACCGCCTGTGCGATACTCTGCACCTCAACACCGCCTGTGCGATACTCTGCACCCCAACACCTCCTGTGCGATACTCTGCACCTCAACACCGCCTGTGCGATACTCTGCACCTCAACACCGCCTGTGCGATACTCTGCAGTGCACCCCAACATCACCGCCTGTGCGATACTCTGCACCCCAACACCGCCTGTGCGATACTCTGCACCCCAACACCGCCGCCTCCTGTGCGATACTCTGCACCCCAACACCGCCTGTGCGATACTCTGCACCCCAACACCGCCTGTGCGATACTCTGCACCTCAACACCGCCTGTGCGATACTCTGCAGTGCACCCCAACATCACCGCCTGTGCGATACTCTGCACCCCAACACCGCCTGTGCGATACTCTGCACCCCAACACCGCCTGTGCGATACTCTGCACCCCAACACCGCCTGTGCGATACTCTGCACCACAACACCGCCGCCTCCTGTGCGATACTCTGCACCCCAACGCCGCCCACAGGTTCCCAGCCTCTGCATAGAAATTAGAATGTCTACATTCACTGACAGCATGCAGAGATGCTGAGGGAAGTCTTCACTGTGCAATGTTTCCTCAACAAACGCGCCGGTCAGAAGACGAGACAGCGGCAAAGAGGGAGAAGCAGAGCGCGAGTGATAGAGCGCAAGCTCTGCGGACACCAGAGAGGGGCACAAAACCATGACCACAACCGCACGAGCATGAGACGAGGCCGTACCGGGGGAGACGAGGCCGTACCGGGGGAGACGAGGCCGCACCGGGGGAGACGAGGCCGCACCGGGGGAGACGAGGCCGCACCGGGGGAGACGAGGCCGCACCGGGGGAGACGAGGCCGCACCGGGGGAGACGAGGCCGCACCGGGGGAGACGAGGCCGCACCGGGGGAGACGAGGCCGCACCGGGGGAGACGCGGCCGCACCGGGGGAGACGAGGCCGCACCGGGGGTGACGAGGCCGTACCGGGGGAGACGAGGCCGTACCGGGGGTGACGCGGCCGTACCGGGGGTGACGCGGCCGTACCGGGGGAGACGAGGCCGCACCGGGGGTGACGAGGCCGTACCGGGGGAGACGAGGCCGTACCGGGGGAGACGCGGCCGTACCGGGGGAGACGCGGCCGTACCGGGGGAGACGAGGCCGCACCGGGGGTGACGAGGCCGTACCGGGGGAGACGAGGCCGTACCGGGGGTGACGCGGCCGTACCGGGGGAGACGAGGCCGCACCGGGGGTGACGAGGCCGTACCGGGGGAGACGAGGCCGTACCGGGGGAGACGCGGCCGTACCGGGGGTGACGCGGCCGTACCGGGGGAGACGCGGCCGTACCGGGGGTGAGACGTCTTTACATCCGCTCTGCATTCTTGTCCCCGCCGGACGCCTGCACAGCAGTAGTTGGGTTACCGTGGCTGCTATGGCTCAGAAGAGGATGGACAGGACGGGGCCCCGGGCCATGACCTGTGACCTCTCCACACACACAGGGGCCCCGGGCCATGACCTGTGACCTCTCCACACACACAGGGGCCCCGGGCCATGACATGAGGGGACAGTTTGTCCACATTCCTAGGGTCAGGATAGATGGACGGACTCTGCCCACCGCCTGGCGGGCCCTGGACTGAAGTTCATCTATCTGCCGCCACCAATCAGAACCAGCGCCCCGTCCCGGCCACGCCCTCTGTCTCCAGCCACGGCGCGGTCTGCATCTTCTACTCCGCGGTTTTCAACATCGTCTTACTTTTTCCAGTTGTTTCAGTAAATTAGAAGCAGCCGTTCAGAGATGGAAAATTCCAAAAATAATGAGACGTCGAGAAAGGAAACGACCGGGATGAATCACCCGGGAATTAGTGGGAAGATGAATGTACCGTGGACGTGGCCAAGACTGAGGGGCTCCAGTCAATGCCCAGAAATTCCAGAAGCTGCCGGATCGCGCCCTGTGACTCCCGGACATGCGCCATCGTATCTGCTCAAGAACACAGGGAACACCGGGCAAGCCGCTACTGCGCAGAGTGAGGCCTATTCTGTACGTCCAGCACAAGTAGCACTACATGCGCCAGCCCCTCAGACTGCGACCCCGCTGACTCACGATGGAGCCCGCCAGACTCCGCTGACTCACGATGGAGCCCGCCAGACACCGCTGACTCACGATGGAGCCCGCCAGACTCCGCTGACTCACGATGGAGCCCACCAGACTCCGCTGACTCACGATGGAGCCCACCAGACTCCGCTGACTCACGATGGAGCCCACCAGACTCCGCTGACTCACGATGGAGCCCACCAGACTCCGCTGACTCACGATGGAGCCCACCAGACTCCGCTGACTCACGATGGAGCCCACCAGACTCTGCTGACTCACGATGGAGCCCACCAGACTCTGCTGACTCACGATGGAGCCCACCAGACTCTGCTGACTCACGATGGAGCCCACCAGACTCTGCTGACTCACGATGGGGTCTTGTAAGAAAAGACCGGCACTCACTAAATCTTCTGCAAACTCGATGCTTTAAATCAGTCACATGTAAAGTTTCGGCTCACTGTATGAGCATAAATGCCATTACCTGTTTGAGAGGCTCATACAGTGAGCCGAAACGCGTCACCGAAACTTTATATATGTGACTGATTAAAGCATCGAGTTTGCAGAAGATTTAGTGAGTGCCGGTCTTTTCTTACAATATACGTGAGATTGCCATCTCGGACACGTGCACCACGCCGGCTGATCACCGTCTGACTTCATGATGGGGTCCGCCAGGATGGAGCCCACCAGACTCCGCTGACTCAGGATGGAGCCCACCAGACCCTGCTGACTCATGATGGAGCCCACCAGACTCCGCTGACTCATGATGGAGCCCACCAGACTACACTGACTCATGATGGGGTCCGCCAGGATGGAGCCCACCAGACCCTGCTGACTCATGATGGGGTCCGCCAGGATGGAGCCCACCAGACCCTGCTGACTCATGATGGGGTCCGCCAGGATGGAGCCCACCAGACTCCGCTGACTCATGATGGGGTCCGTCAGGATGGAGCCCACCAGACCCTGCCGACTCATGATGGGGTCCGTCAGGATGGAGCCCACCAGACCCTGCTGACTCATGATGGGGTCCGCCAGGATGGAGCCCACCAGACCCTGCTGACTCATGATGGGGTCCGCCAGGATGGAGCCCACCAGACCCTGCTGACTCATGATGGGGTCCGCCAGGATGGAGCCCACCAGACCCTGCTGACTCATGATGGGGTCCGCCAGGATGGAGCCCACCAGACTCCGCTGACTCATGATGGGGTCCGTCAGGATGGAGCCCACCAGACCCCGCTGACTCATGATGGGGTCCGCCAGGATGGAGCCCACCAGACCCTGCCGACTCATGATGGGGTCCGTCAGGATGGAGCCCACCAGACCCTGCTGACTCATGATGGGGTCCGTCAGGATGGAGCCCACCAGACCCTGCCGACTCATGATGGGGTCCGCCAGGATGGAGCCCACCAGACCCTGCCGACTCATGATGGGGTCCGTCAGGATGGAGCCCACCAGACCCTGCTGACTCATGATGGGGTCCGCCAGGATGGAGCCCACCAGACCCTGCTGACTCATGATGGGGTCCGCCAGGATGGAGCCCACCAGACCCTGCTGACTCATGATGGGGTCCGCCAGGATGGAGCCCACCAGACCCTGCCGACTCATGATGGGGTCCGCCAGGTTCTGTCATACACTATCTTGCTCCATTGTAAAACACAACATACAATACAACCGCTCTCTGCAAACCAAATAAAGTACAAACATGCATGATAATTGCCAGTCTGCACTGCTACAGTAGAGATGCTTGGCAGATACATTTTGTACAAAATTATTTGAGCCCGTCTGCCGCAGTCAAGGCGATCTCTGCTGTAAAATACCAGGCACTCTTTAACCCTTTACTGCACAGACTCAGGGACCTCAATGCTTGCCTATAATTTTCCACATGTTCTGCCAGTGCAGCCCGTCCGCAGGGTGGAGGCGCTTCCTGTGTGTGGCTGGAGATGAGTAAGATCTGAGGAACGTGTCTGCCCGTCAGTGAGTAATTGTTCCCACCATACGCAGCCCACGTGAGGTCAAGTACCAGAACATTGTGAGGTCCACTGCACAGCACCGCTCCTCCTGTATACACAGACAGTGCACAGCACCGCTCCTCCTGTATACACAGACAGTGCGCAGCACCGCTCCTCCTGTATACACAGACCATGCGCAGCACCGCTCCTCCTGTATACACAGACAGTGCGCAGCACCGCTCCGCCTGTATACACAGACAGTGCGCAGCACCGCTCCTCCTGTATACACAGACCATGCGCAGCACCGCTCCTCCTGTATACACAGACAGTGCGCAGCAACGCTCCTCCTGTATACACAGACAGTGCGCAGCACCGCTCCTCCTGTATACACAGACAGTGCGCAGCAACGCTCCTCCTGTATACACAGACAGTGCGCAGCACCGCTCCTCCTGTATACACAGACAGTGCACAGCACCGCTCCTCCTGTATACACAGACAGTGCACAGCACCGCTCCTCCTGTATACACAGTAAGTGCACAGCACCGCTCCTCCTTTATACACAGTAAGTGCACAGCACCGCTCCTCCTTTATACACAGACAGTGCACAGCACCGCTCCTCCTGTATACACAGACACTGCACAGCACCGCTCCTCCTGTATACACAGACACTGCACAGCACCGCTCCTCCTGTATACACAGACACTGCACAGTACCGCTCCTCCTGTATACACAGACAGTGCACAGCACCGCTCCTCCTGTATACACAGACAGTGCGCAGCACCGCTCCTCCTGTATACACAGTAAGTGCGCAGCACCGCTCCTCCTGTATACACAGACAGTGCGCAGCACCGCTCCTCCTGTATACACAGACAGTGCACAGCACCGCTCCTCCTTTATACACAGACAGTGCACAGCACCGCTCCTCCTGTATACACAGACAGTGCACAGCACCGCTCCTCCTGTATACAGACACTGCACAGCACCGCTCCTCCTGTATACACAGACAGTGCACAGCACCGCTCCTCCTGTATACACAGACAGTGCACAGCACCGCTCCTCCTGTATACACAGACAGTGCACAGCACCGCTCCTCCTGTATACACAGACAGTGCACAGCACCGCTCCTCCTGTATACACAAACACTGCACAGCACCGCTCCTCCTGTATACACAGACAGTGCACAGTACCACAGTGGACAGGATGGATTTGGGGGGTTTTCTCATTGTCAGACCCCCAGTGTTTCTAACTGACCATGAAATGTGAGCAGATTCCTGCGTCTTCTGGCACCTACAGAGTTAACCACCTCCCACACCGATCCCGACACGGAACCCCTCCCCCTACATCTCTGAATCTGCAATGTAGAAGTGTACAGAGAAAGTCCTGTGTCCCCGAAAACAGAGGGCGCCCCCGAGTCTCCACACACAATGTGACGGCACAGCAGAGCCCCCCAAAGTAGACGCCTGGGACCCCGACACCACAGCATGCCACTGGCCCTGCCGCCCCCCCGACAGAGTCCAGTGATACACAATGTATTACTGACTGTCTCCTCCTGTACATTATATTACTGACTGTCTCCTCCCGTACAGTATATTACTGACTGTCTCCTCCTGTACATTATATTACTGACTGTCTCCTCCCGTACATTATATTACTGACTGTCTCCTCCTGTACATTATATTACTGACTGTCTCCTCCTGTACATTATATTACTGACTGTCTCCTCCTGTACATTATATTACTGACTGTCTCCTCCCGTACATTATATTACTGACTGTCTCCTCCCGTACATTATATTACTGACTGTCTCCTCCCGTACATTATATTACTGACTGTCTCCTCCCGTACATTATATTACTGACTGTCTCCTCCCGTACATTATATTACTGACTGTCTCCTCCTGTACATTATATTACTGACTGTCTCCTCCCGTACATTATATTACTGACTGTCTCCTCCCGTACATTATATTACTGACTGTCTCCTCCCGTACATTATATTACTGACTGTCTCCTCCTGTACATTATATTACTGACTGTCTCCTCCTGTACATTATATTACTGACTGTCTCTTCTTGTACATTATATTACTGTCTCCTAACACACATTATATTACTGACTGTCTCCTCCCGTACATTATATTACTGACTGTCTCCTCCTGTACATTATATTACTGACTGTCTCCTCCTGTACATTATATTACTGACTGTCCCCTCCCGTACATTATATTACTGACTGTCTCTTCTTGTACATTATATTACTGACTGTCTCTTCTTGTACATTATATTACTGTCTCCTAACACACATTATATTACTGACTGTCTCCTCCCGTACATTATATTACTGACTGTCTCCTCCTGTACATTATATTACTGACTGTCCCCTCCCGTACATTATATTACTGACTGTCTCCTCCCGTACATTATATTACTGTCTCCTAACACACATTATATTACTGACTGTCTCCTCCCGTACATTATATTACTGACTGTCTCCTCCTGTACATTATATTACTGACTGTCCCCTCCCGTACATTATATTACTGACTGTCTCCTCCCGTACATTATATTACTGTCTCCTAACACACATTATATTACTGACTGTCTCCTCCTGTACATTATATTACTGACTGTCCCCTCCCGTACATTATATTACTGACTGTCTCCTCCCGTACATTATATTACTGTCTCCTAACACACATTATATTACTGACTGTCTCTTCTTGTACATTATATTACTGACTGTCCCCTCCCGTACATTACTGACTGTCTCTTCTAGTACATTATATTACTGACTGTCTCTTCTTGTACATTATATTACTGACTGTCTCTTCTTGTACATTATATTACTGTCTCCTAACACACATTATATTACTGACTGTCTCTTCTTGTACATTATATTACTGTCTCCTAACACACATTATATTACTGACTGTCTCCTCCCATCCGTTATACTCCTCGCTATAATCCGGCCGCCCCCGGCCGCTGTGTCTGCGGTGATGACTGTCACTTTGTTGGTTAAGCACAATTTCCATAGAGACAAAACCCCCCCCCCCCCCCCTCCCCCGGGTGTTTAGTGTTGCCCGGGGTTACTACACAACCGTACACATCACACGGAACCGCGCAGTCCGTGAAACACGTGGAGCTTCATACACTGACGCTGTAGATTATAAGGCTATTACAGCCTCTTCATACACTGACGCTGTAGATTATAAGGCTATTACAGCCTCTTCATACACTGACGCTGTAGATTATAAGACTATTACAGCCTCTTCATACACAGACGCTGTAGATTATAAGGCTATTACAGCCTCTTCATACACTGACGCTGTAGATTATAAAACTATTACAGCCTCTTCATACACTGACGCTGTAGATTATAAGGCTATTACAGCCTCTTCATACACTGACGCTGTAGATTATAAGGCTATTACAACCTCTTCATACACTGACGCTGTAGATTATAAGGCTATTACAACCTCTTCATACACTGACGCTGTAGATTATAAGGCTATTACAACCTCTTCATACACTGACGCTGTAGATTATAAGACTATTACAGCCTCTTCATACACTGACACTGTAGATTATAAGGCTATTACAGCCTCTTCATACACTGACGCTGTAGATTATAAGGCTATTACAGCCTCTTCATACACTGACACTGTAGATTATAAGGCTATTACAGCCTCTTCATACACTGATGCTGTAGATTATAAGGCTATTACAGCCTCTTCATACACTGACGCTGTAGATTATAAGGCTATTACAGCCTCTTCATACACTGACGCTGTAGATTATAAGGCTATTACAGCCTCTTCATACACTGACGCTGTAGATTATAAGGCTATTGCAGCCTCTTCATACACTGACGCTGTAGATTATAAGGCTATTACAGCCTCTTCATACACAGACGCTGTAGATTATAAGGCTATTACAGCCTCTTCATACACTGACGCTGTAGATTATAAGGCTATTACAGCCTCTTCATACACAGACGCTGTAGATTATAAGGCTATTACAGCCTCTTCATACACTGACGCTGTAGATTATAAGGCTATTACAGCCTCTTCATACACTGACGCTGTAGATTATAAGGCTATTACAGCCTCTTCGTACACTGACGCTGTAGATTATAAGGCTATTACAGCCTCTTCGTACACTGACGCTGTAGATTATAAGGCTATTACAGCCTCTTCATACACTGACGCTGTAGATTATAAGGCTATTGCAGCCTCTTCATACACTGACGCTGTAGATTATAAGACTATTGCAGCCTCTTCATACACTGACGCTGTAGATTATAAAGCTATTACAGCCTCTTCATACACTGACGCTGTAGATTATAAGGCTATTACAGCCTCTTCATACACTGACGCTGTAGATTATAAGGCTATTGCAGCCTCTTCATACACTGACGCTGTAGATTATAAGACTATTGCAGCCTCTTCATACACTGACGCTGTAGATTATAAGGCTATTACAGCCTCTTCATACACTGACGCTGTAGATTATAAGGCTATTGCAGCCTCTCATACAGACAGTAATAAAGCGCCAAGATTAATATGGCGGACAACCGCGGAGCAGAAACTCTCGGTACGTTGGCGACTTCACTTGCGGCTCCTGCCCCCTGGGCACAGCACTGCCGGCGGCGCCACACATCACGTCAACCTCCTAAAAGCCGAAGCTCGAGCCGGGAATTCTGGGAATCTGATGGGGGCGGGGCAGACATTTCTGCTGATACATTGTAGCAATAAAAAGTTCTTATCAGTAGCAGCTGGACGTAAAGGCTGCCAAAACCGGCGGCGCTCCGGGGGCTAGCCTCTTCCTGTAAATGGCGGCAGCGCCAAAATTAACCCTTCACTGACAGCAGCAGATGCAGAATAACGACTGCCGATTATAGCCACAGACAAAGAGAAACCCCAAAGAGGACAGAGGGGTGGATGATGAGAGTCCGCGGGGGGGGGGGGGGGGAAGCACCAAAACAGTCAGGAAATATCCGCAAAATTCATCAAACATCGTAGGAGAACGTCCAGAGGGCAAATGGGGTCCTGGTTCACTGTGCCCCACATATCTCATTTCTACCATACACATACCGCACAGACACAGCAGCTACACGGGCACACGCGCATGCAGCAGAGTGGAGTGAGCGCAGGAATGCACACCTGTCACAGGTAAGTGATGAGCGCTGCAGAATACTCTGCATAGGGAGTAATGAGGCCGGAGGCCGGTGTATGACTGTAATGTGAGGCCGGAGGACGGTGTATGACTGTAATGTGAGGCCGGAGGACGGTGTATGACTGTAATGTGAGGCCGGAGGACGGTGTATGACTGTAATGTGAGGCCGGAGGACGGTGTATGACTGTAATGTGAGGCCGGAGGACGGTGTATGACTGTAATGTGAGGCCGGAGGACGGTGTTTGACTGTAATGTGAGGCCGGAGGACGGTGTGTGAATGTAATGTGAGGCCGGAGTATGACTGTAATGTGAGGCCGGTGTATGACTGTAATGTGAGGCCGGTGTATGACTGTAATGTGAGGCCGGAGGCCGGTGTATGACTGTAATGTGAGGCCGGTGTATGACTGTAATGTGAGGCCGGAGGACGGTGTATGACTGTAATGTGAGGCCGGAGTATGACTGTAATGTGAGGCCGGTGTATGACTGTAATGTGAGGCCGGAGGCCGGTGTATGACTGTAATGTGAGGCCGGTGTATGACTGTAATGTGAGGCCGGAGGACGGTGTATGACTGTAATGTGAGGCCGGAGGACGGTGTATGACTGTAATGTGAGGCCGGAGGACGGTGTATGACTGTAATGTGAGGCCGGAGGACGGTGTATGACTGTAATGTGAGGCCGGAGGACGGTGTGTGAATGTAATGTGAGGCCGGTGTATGACTAATGTGAGGCCGGAGTATGACTGTAATGTGAGGCCGGTGTATGACTGTAATGTGAGGCCGGAGGCCGGTGTATGACTGTAATGTGAGGCCGGTGTATGACTGTAATGTGAGGCCGGAGGACGGTGTATGACTGTAATGTGAGGCCGGAGTATGACTGTAATGTGAGGCCGGTGTATGACTGTAATGTGAGGCCGGAGGCCGGTGTATGACTGTAATGTGAGGCCGGTGTATGACTGTAATGTGAGGCCGGAGGCCGGTGTATGACTGTAATGTGAGGCCGGAGGACGGTGTATGACTGTAATGTGAGGCCGGAGGACGGTGTATGACTGTAATGTGAGGCCGGAGGACGGTGTATGACTGTAATGTGAGGCCGGTGTATGACTGTAATGTGAGGCCGGAGTATGACTGTAATGTGAGGCCGGAGTATGACTGTAATGTGAGGCCGGTGTATGACTGTAATGTGAGGCCGGAGGCCGGTGTATGACTGTAATGTGAGGCCGGTGTATGACTGTAATGTGAGGCCGGAGGACGGTGTATGACTGTAATGTGAGGCCGGTGTATGACTAATGTGAGGCCGGTGTATGACTGTAATGTGAGGCCGGTGTATGACTGTAATGTGAGGCCGGTGTATGACTGTAATGTGAGGCCGGAGTATGACTGTAATGTGAGGCCGGTGTATGACTGTAATGTGAGGCCGGTGTATGACTGTAATGTGAGGCCGGAGGACGGTGTATGACTGTAATGAGAGGCCGGTGTATGACTGTAATGTGAGGCCGGAGGACGGTGTATGACTGTAATGTGAGGCCGGTGTATGACTGTAATGTGAGGCCGGAGGACGGTGTATGACTGTAATGTGAGGCCGGTGTATGACTGTAATGTGAGGCCGGAGGACGGTGTATGACTGTAATGTGAGGCCGGTGTATGACTGTAATGTGAGGCCGGAGGACGGTGTATGAATGTAATGTGAGGCCGGTGTATGACTGTAATGTGAGGCCGGAGGACGGTGTATGACTGTAATGTGAGGCCGGAGGACGGTGTATGAATGTAATGTGAGGCCGGAGGACGGTGTATGACTGTAATGTGAGGCCGGAGGACGGTGTATGACTGTAGTGTGAGGCCGGAGGACGGTGTATGACTGTAATGTGAGGCCGGAGGACGGTGTATGACTGTAATGTGAGGCCGGAGGACGGTGTATGACTGTAATGTGAGGCCGGAGGACGGTGTATGACTAATGTGAGGCCGGTGTATGACTGTAATGTGAGGCCGGTGTATGAATGTAATGTGAGGCCGGAGGACGGTGTATGACTGTAATGTGAGGCCGGTGTATGACTGTAATGTGAGGCCGGAGGACGGTGTATGAATGTAATGTGAGGCCGGAGGACGGTGTATGACTAATGTGAGGCCGGAGGACGGTGTGTGAATGTAATGTGAGGCCGGAGGACGGTGTATGACTGTAATGTGAGGCCGGAGGACGGTGTATGAATGTAATGTGAGGCCGGAGGACGGTGTATGACTGTAATGTGAGGCCGCTGTATGACTGTAATGTGAGGCCGGTGTATGACTGTAATGTGAGGCCGGTGTATGACTGTAATGTGAGGCCGGTGTATGACTGTAATGTGAGGCCGGAGGACGGTGTATGACTGTAATGTGAGGCCGGAGGACGGTGTATGAATGTAGTGTGAGGCCGGAGGACGGTGTATGACTAATGTGAGGCCGGTGTATGACTGTAATGTGAGGCCGGTGTATGAATGTAATGTGAGGCCGGAGGACGGTGTATGACTGTAATGTGAGGCCGGTGTATGACTGTAATGTGAGGCCGGTGTATGACTGTAATGTGAGGCCGGAGGACGGTGTATGAATGTAATGTGAGGCCGGAGGACGGTGTATGACTAATGTGAGGCCGGAGGACGGTGTGTGAATGTAATGTGAGGCCGGAGGACGGTGTATGACTGTAATGTGAGGCCGCTGTATGACTGTAATGTGAGGCCGGAGGACGGTGTATGAATGTAATGTGAGGCCGGAGGACGGTGTATGACTGTAATGTGAGGCCGGTGTATGACTGTAATGTGAGGCCGGTGTATGACTGTAATGTGAGGCCGGTGTATGACTGTAATGTGAGGCCGGAGGACGGTGTATGACTGTAATGTGAGGCCGGAGGACGGTGTATGAATGTAGTGTGAGGCCGGAGGACTGTGTATGACTAATTTGAGGCCGGAGGACGGTGTATGACTGTAATGTGAGGCCGGTGTATGACTGTAATGTGAGGCCGGTGTATGAATGTAGTGTGAGGCCGGAGGACTGTGTATGACTGTAATGTGAGGCCGGAGGACGGTGTATGACTGTAATGTGAGGCCGGAGGACTGTGTATGACTGTAGTGTGATGCCGGTGTATGACTGTAATGTGAGGCCAGTGTATGACTGTAATGTGAGGCCGGTGTATGACTGTAATGTGAGGCCACATTAGGGTGCGGCTGGTCCTGGGGGGGGGTAGTATTTACTCGCTGGGGGGGGCACCGCCCTTCTGCTGGCGCTCTGTAGATGTGACCTTGACAAAGGAGAGACGGCGACGGTCGGAGGCGCACACCTGTCACCTCCACATGACAACCACCGAGACGTCTCCGGGACGCCGAGGACACGCCGCTCCAGTCACAGCCTTTCCCGTCAACTGGCGAGGAGCCATCTGTCTGTTTATATACACCGCCAGTGACTGTGGGGCCTGACTCCTCCCCCTCATTTACATATCACAGCACAAAGAGATATCTACAACGGCTGCAGGAACGTGGACACCAGGCAGGGGGCGCCACAGAGACCACACGCTGCATGGCGCCACCCATAGCAACCAACTAAACGGATCCCCTCTCAGGAAACAATACAATGTGACACGTGTGACGTCACCGCGCTCTCTGTATGATACAACGTGACGTCACCGCTCCCCAGCTCACAATGTGACACGTGTGACGTCACCGCTCCCCAGGTTACAATGTGACACGTGTGACGTCACCGCGCTGTCTGTATGATACAATGTGACACGTGTGACGTCACCGCTCTCCAGGTTACAATGTGACACGTGTGACATCACTGCTCCCCAGCTTACAATGTGACACGTGTGACTTCACCGCTCTCCAGGTTACAATGTGACACGTGTGACATCACTGCTCTCCAGGTTACAATGTGACACGTGTGACTTCACCGCTCTCCAGGTTACAATGTGACACGTGTGACATCACTGCTCCCCAGGTTACAATGTGACACGTGTGACATCACTGTTCTCCAGGTTACAATGTGACACGTGTGACATCACTGCTCCCCAGGTTACAATGTGACACGTGTGACGTCACCGCGCTGTCTGTATGATACAATGTGACACGTGTGACGTCACCGCTCTCCAGGTTACAATGTGACACGTGTGACATCACTGCTCTCCAGGTTACAATGTGACACGTGTGACATCACTGCTCCCCAGCTTACAATGTGACACGTGTGACTTCACCGCTCTCCAGGTTACAATGTGACACGTGTGACATCACTGCTCCCCAGGTTACAATGTGACACGTGTGACTTCACCGCTCTCCAGGTTACAATGTGACACGTGTGACATCACTGCTCCCCAGCTTACAATGTGACACGTGTGACGTCACCGCTCTCCAGGTTACAATGTGACACGTGTGACATCACTGCTCTCCAGGTTACAATGTGACACGTGTGACTTCACCGCTCTCCAGGTTACAAAGTGACACGTGTGACATCACTGCTCTCCAGGTTACAATGTGACACGTGTGACATCACTGCTCCCCAGGTTACAATGTGACACGTGTGACGTCACCGCGCTGTCTGTATGATACAATGTGACACGTGTGACGTCACCGCTCTCCAGGTTACAATGTGACACGTGTGACATCACTGCTCTCCAGGTTACAATGTGACACGTGTGACATCACTGCTCCCCAGGTTACAATGTGACACGTGTGACATCACTGCTCTCCAGGTTACAATGTGACACGTGTGACATCACTGCTCCCCAGCTTACAATGTGACACGTGTGACTTCACCGCTCCCCAGGTTACAATGTGACACGAGTGACGTCACCGCTCTCCAGGTTACAATGTGACACGTGTGATGTCACTGCACTGTCTGTATGATACAATGTGACACGTGTGACGTCAGCGCTCCCCAGGTTACAATGTGACATGTGTGACGTCAGCGCTCCCAGGTTACAATGTGACACGTGTGACGTCACCGCGCTGTCTGTATGATACAATGTGACACGTGTGACATCACTGCTCCCCAGCTTACAATGTGACACGTGTGACGTCACCGCTCCCCAGCTCACAATGTGACACGTGTGACGTCACCGCTCCCCAGCTCACAATGTGACACGTGTGACGTCACCGCTCTCCAGGTTACAATGTGACACGTGTGACTTCACCGCTCTCCAGGTTACAATGTGACACGTGTGACGTCACCGCGCTGTCTGTATGATACAATGTGACACGTGTGACTTCACCGCTCTCCAGCTTACAATGTGACACGTGTGACATCACTGCTCCCCAGCTTACAATGTGACACGTGTGACGTCACCGCTCTCCAGGTTACAATGTGACACGTGTGACATCACTGCTCCCCAGCTTACAATGTGACACGTGAGACGTCACCGCTCCCCAGGTTACAATGTGACACGTGTGACTTCACTGCTCCCCAGGTTACAATGTGACACGTGTGACATCACTGCTCCCCAGGTTACAATGTGACACGTGTGACATCACTGCTCCCCAGCTTACAATGTGACACGTGAGACGTCACCGCTCCCCAGGTTACAATGTGACACGTGTGACATCACTGCTCCCCAGCTTACAATGTGACACGTGTGACGTCACTGCTCCCCAGGTTACAATGTGACACGTGTGACATCACTGCTCCCCAGGTTACAATGTGACACGTGTGACATCACTGCTCCCCAGGTTACAATGTGACACGTGTGACATCACTGCTCCCCAGGTTACAATGTGACACGTGTGACTTCACTGCTCCCCAGCTTATAATGTGACACGTGTGACATCACCGCTCTCCAGGTTACAATGTGACACGTGTGACGTCACCGCTCTCCAGGTTACAATGTGACACGTGTGACATCACTGCTCTCCAGGTTACAATGTGACACGTGTGACATCACTGCTCCCCAGCTTACAATGTGACACGTGTGACTTCACTGCTCCCCAGCTTATAATGTGACACGTGTGACATCACCGCTCTCCAGGTTACAATGTGACACGTGAGATGTCACCGCTCTCCAGGTTACAATGTGACACGTGTGACGTCACCGCTCCCCAGCTTACAATGTGACACGTGTGACATCACTGCTCCCCAGCTTACAATGTGACACGTGTGACTTCACCGCTCTCCAGGTTACAATGTGACACGTGTGACGTCAGCGCTCCCCAGGTTACAATGTGACACGTGTGACGTCACCGCTCTCCAGGTTACAATGTGACACGTGAGATGTCACCGCTCTCCAGGTTACAATGTGACACGTGTGACGTCACCGCTCTCCAGCTTACAAGGTGACACGTGTGACGTCACCGCGCTGTCTGTATGATACAATGTGACACGTGTGACGTCACCGCTCCCCAGCTTACAATGTGACACGTGTGACGTCACAGTTACGGCCAGAGACACATGCTACTGTTTATGTCTGCCAGTCCCCGCCCCTTGTCCGTGTAACCCCTTCCTGGCCGAGGCCCTTCTGCCCCCTGCGGCCCCGCACCGGACTCCGCTCCTCCGCCGCCTCAGACCGCAGCCCCCGCCGCCGCCGCTCTGCCCCGCCGCCATCCCCGGGATGAGTCAGTGCGGGCGGCTGCAGCGGAGAGCGGCTCCGGCAGTGAGGGGGTTACCCGAGCCTCCACCCTCAGACACACCTCCCCGGCTTACCCTCCTGCAGCGCCCGGTGCCTCCGCCGCCAGTGCCAGACCACCAGCATGGTGACGACGTGCCCCACCAGCACCAGCGCCGGGAAGAGGCCGGGGCCGGACGGCTGCATGGCCGGAGACTGCGGCTCTGCTCCCGGCTCTCCTCCTGCCGCCGCCGCCGCCGGGAGACCCCGCCCCCACACTGAGACCCCGCCCCCGGGAGCGCGCTGCGGCACCGCCCCTTCTGCTCTGTGCCCAGTGTGTCCTCTGCTCTGTGCCCTGTACCCACTACTGCACTCTGCCCATCTCTGCAGCACTGTGCCCCTCTCCGCAGCACTGTGCCCATCTCTGCAGCACTGTGCCCCACACTGTAGCACTGTGCCCATCTCCGCAGCACTGTGCCCATCTCTGCAGCACTGTACCCCACACTGTAGCACTGTGCCCATCTCTGCAGCACTGTGCCCCTCTCTGCAGCACTGTACCCATCTCTGCAGCACTGTACCCATCTCTGCAGCACTGTGCCCCTCTCTGCAGCACTGTACCCATCTCTGCAGCACTGTACCCATCTCTGCAGCACTGTGCCCATCTCTGCAGCACCGTGCCCCTCTCTGCAGCACCGTGCCCCTCTCTGCAGCACCGTGCCCCTCTCTGCAGCACCGTGCCCCTCTCTGCAGCACCGTGCCCCTCTCTGCAGCACCGTGCCCCTCTCTGCAGCACCGTGCCCCTCTCTGCAGCACCGTGCCCCTCTCTGCAGCACCGTGCCCCTCTCTGCAGCACCGTGCCCCTCTCTGCAGCACCGTGCCCCTCTCTGCAGCACCGTACCCATCTCTGCAGCACTGTGCCCATCTCTGCAGCACTGTGCCCCTCTCTGCAGCACTGTACCCATCTCGGAAGCACTGTGCCCCTCTCTGCAGCACTGTGCCCCACACTGCAGCACTGTACCCCACACTGTAGCACAGTGCCCATCTCTGCAGCACCGTGCCCATCTCTGCAGCACTGTGCCCATCTCCGCAGCACTGTACCCTGCTCTGTATAGGCAGCACTGTACACCACACTGTAGCACTGTGCCCCTCTCTGCAGCATTGTACCCCTCTCTGCAGCACTGTGCCCCACACTGCAGCACTGTGCCCATCTCCGCAGCACTGTGCCCCACACTGCAGCACTGTGCCCCACACTGCAGCACTGTGCCCCACACTGCAGCACTGTGCCCCACACTGCAGCACTGTGCCCATCTCCGCAGCACTGTACCCCACACTGCAGCACTGTACCCCACACTGCAGCACTGTGCCCCACACTGCAGCACTGTACCCCGCCCTGTATAGGCAGCACTGTGCCCCTCTCTGCAGCACTGTACCCCGCCCTGTATAGGCAGCACTGTGCCCCTCTCTGCAGCACTGTACCCCACACTGCAGCACTGTGCCCCTCTCTGCAGCATTGTACCCCGCCCTGTATAGGCAGCACTGTGCCCCTCTCTGCAGCACTGTACCCCACACTGCAGCACTGTGCCCCTCTCTGCAGCACTGTACCCCACACTGCAGCACTGTACCCCTCTCTGCAGCACTGTACCCCACACTGCAGCACCGTGCCCCACACTGCAGCACTGTACCCCTCTCTGCAGCACTGTACCCCGCTCTGTATAGGCAGCACTGTACCCCGCTCTGTATAGGCAGCACTGTACCCCGCTCTGTATAGGCAGCACTGTACCCCGCTCTGTATAGGCAGCACTGTACCCCGCTCTGTATAGGCAGCACTGTGCCCCTCTCTGCAGCACTGTGCCCCACTACACCGCCCTGGCACACCCCACAGTTCTCGCGGTCTCTCTATTTTTACTCCTGACTATAAATAAACTCCTCTTTCTGCAAGTTCTTGCTGTCATCACAGACAATGCAGCATACAAAGGGTTAATACAGCAGCCAATCACTAGTCAGCAATCTGAAAGCGAACACACACACTAAGGGTTAACACCCCTCCTTTTCACTCAACAGCCCGGGGGTTACCAGTCCCCTGCCACCAGCCATCTGCAAAGTGACAACTGATGTCCCTGCAGAGACAAGGTCACACCTGTTCCTCCTCATTCCATCCTAAAAGTCTGCCAGGAAGACTGTGGGCCACCCCCACACTGCCACGCCCAGGACACACCCCCGCCAACATCACCTGCTACAGCCTGGGCATCTCCTGGATATACTTCTGTATGTACCACTGGTATAACCTGGGCATCTCCTGGATATACTTCTGAATGTACAGCTGGAATAACCTGGGTATCTGCTGTATGTACTTCTGTATGTACAGCTGGTATAACCTGGGTATCTGCTGTATATACTTCTATATGTACCACTGGTATAACCTGGGTATCTTCTGTATATACTTCTGTATGTACTGCTGGTATAACCTGGGTATCTGCTGTATATACTTCTGTATGTACTGCTGGTATAACCTGGGTATCTGCTGTATATACTTCTATATGTACCACTGGTATAACCTGGGTATCTTCTGTATATACTTCTGTATGTACTGCTGGTATAACCTGGGTATCTGCTGTATATACTTCTGTATGTACTGCTGGTATAACCTGGGTATCTGCTGTATGTACTTCTATATGTACCGCTGGTATAACCTGGGTATCTGCTGTATATACTTCTAATGTACAGCTGGTATAACCTGGGTATCTGCTGTATGTACTTCTGTATGTACCGCTGGTATAACCTGGGTATCTTCTGTATATACTTCTATATGTACCACTGGTATAACCTGGGTATCTTCTGTATATACTTCTGTATGTACTGCTGGTATAACCTGGGCATCTCCTGGATATACTTCTGTATGTACAGCTGGAATAACCTGGGTATCTGCTGTATGTACTTCTATATGTACCGCTGGTATAACCTGGGTATCTTCTGTATATACTTCTATATGTACCACTGGTATAACCTGGGCATCTTCTGTATATACTTCTAATGTACAGCTGGTATAACCTGGGCATCTCCTGGATATACTTCTGTATGTACAGCTGGTGTAACCTGGGTATCTTCTGTATATACTTCTAATGTACAGCTGGTATAACCTGGGCATCTCCTGGATATACTTCTGTATGTACTGCTGGTATAACCTGGGTATCTGCTGTATGTACTTCTAATGTACCACTGGTATAACCTGGGCATCTCCTGGATATACTTCTGAATGTACAGCTGGAATAACCTGGGTATCTGCTGTATGTACTTCTGTATGTACAGCTGGTATAACCTGGGTATCTGCTGTATATACTTCTATATGTACCACTGGTATAACCTGGGTATCTTCTGTATATACTTCTGTATGTACTGCTGGTATAACCTGGGTATCTGCTGTATATACTTCTGTATGTACTGCTGGTATAACCTGGGTATCTGCTGTATATACTTCTAATGTACAGCTGGTATAACCTGGGTATCTGCTGTATGTACTTCTGTATGTACCGCTGGTATAACCTGGGTATCTTCTGTATATACTTCTATATGTACCACTGGTATAACCTGGGTATCTTCTGTATATACTTCTGTATGTACTGCTGGTATAACCTGGGCATCTCCTGGATATACTTCTGTATGTACAGCTGGAATAACCTGGGTATCTGCTGTATGTACTTCTATATGTACCGCTGGTATAACCTGGGTATCTTCTGTATATACTTCTATATGTACCACTGGTATAACCTGGGCATCTTCTGTATATACTTCTAATGTACAGCTGGTATAACCTGGGCATCTCCTGGATATACTTCTGTATGTACAGCTGGTGTAACCTGGGTATCTTCTGTATATACTTCTAATGTACAGCTGGTATAACCTGGGTATCTTCTGTATATACTTCTAATGTACAGCTGGTATAACCTGGGTATCTCCTGGATATACTTCTGTATGTACAGCTGGTGTAACCTGGGTATCTTCTGTATATACTTCTAATGTACAGCTGGTATAACCTGGGTATCTCCTGGATATACTTCTGTATGTACAGCTGGTATAACCTGGGTATCTGCTGTATATACTTCTAATGTACAGCTGGTATAACCTGGGTATCTGCTGTATGTACTTCTGTATGTACCGCTGGTATAACCTGGGTATCTTCTGTATATACTTCTATATGTACCACTGGTATAACCTGGGTATCTTCTGTATATACTTCTGTATGTACTGCTGGTATAACCTGGGCATCTTCTGTATATACTTCTAATGTACAGCTGGTATAACCTGGGCATCTCCTGGATATACTTCTGTATGTACTGCTGGTATAACCTGGGTATCTGCTGTATATACTTCTAATGTACAGCTGGTATAACCTGGGTATCTGCTGTATGTACTTCTGTATGTACCGCTGGTATAACCTGGGTATCTTCTGTATATACTTCTATATGTACCACTGGTATAACCTGGGTATCTTCTGTATATACTTCTGTATGTACTGCTGGTATAACCTGGGCATCTTCTGTATATACTTCTAATGTACAGCTGGTATAACCTGGGTATCTCCTGGATATACTTCTGTATGTACAGCTGGTGTAACCTGGGTATCTTCTGTATATACTTCTAATGTACAGCTGGTATAACCTGGGTATCTTCTGTATATACTTCTAATGTACAGCTGGTATAACCTGGGTATCTCCTGGATATACTTCTGTATGTACTGCTGGTGTAACCTGGGTATCTTCTGTATATACTTCTAATGTACAGCTGGTATAACCTGGGTATCTCCTGGATATACTTCTGTATGTACAGCTGGTATAACCTGGGTATCTGCTGTATATACTTCTGTATGTACTGCTGGTATAACCTGGGCATCTTCTGTATATACTTCTAATGTACAGCTGGTATAACCTGGGTATCTCCTGGATATACTTCTGTATGTACCGCTGGTATAACCTGGGTATCTTCTGTATATACTTCTAATGTACAGCTGGTATAACCTGGGTATCTCCTGGATATACTTCTGTATGTACAGCTGGTATAACCTGGGTATCTGCTGTATATACTTCTGTATGTACTGCTGGTATAACCTGGGCATCTTCTGTATATACTTCTAATGTACAGCTGGTATAACCTGGGTATCTCCTGGATATAATGATATATGTACAGCTGGTGTAACCTGGGTATCTTCTGTATATACTTCTGTATGTACAGCTGGTATAACCTGGGTATCTTCTGTATATACTTCTAATGTACAGCTGGTATAACCTGGGTATCTGCTGTATATACTTCTGTATGTACCGCTGGTATAACCTGGGTATCTGCTGTATGTACTTCTATATGTACAGCTGGTATAACCTGGGTATCTCCTGTATGTACTTCTGTATGTACTACTGGTATAACTTGGGTATCTCCTGGATATACTTCTGTATGTACCACTGGTATAACCTGGGCATCTCCTGGATATACTTCTGTATGTATCACTGGTATAACCTGGGCATCTTCTGTTTATACTTCTAATGTACTACTGGTATAACCTGGGTATCTTCTGTATGTACTTCTATATGTAAAGCTAGTATAACCTGGGTATCTGCTGTATGTACTTCTATATGTACCGCTGGTATAACCTGGGTATCTTCTGTATATACTTCTATATGTACCACTGGTATAACCTGGGCATCTCCTGGATATACTTCTGTATGTACAGCTGGAATAACCTGGGTATCTGCTGTATGTACTTCTGTATGTACCGCTGGAATAACCTGGGTATCTGCTGTATGTACTTCTATATGTACCGCTGGTATAACCTGGGTATCTTCTGTATATACTTCTATATGTACCACTGGTATAACCTGGGCATCTCCTGGATATACTTCTGAATGTACCGCTGGAATAACCTGGGTATCTGCTGTATGTACTTCTGTATGTACAGCTGGAATAACCTGGGTATCTGCTGTATGTACTTCTATATGTACCGCTGGTATAACCTGGGTATCTTCTGGATATACTTCTATATGTACCACTGGTATAACCTGGGTATCTGCTGTATGTACTTCTGAATGTACAGCTGGAATAACCTGGGTATCTGCTGTATGTACTTCTGTATGTACAGCTGGAATAACCTGGGTATCTACTGTATGTACTTCTATATGTACCGCTGGTATAACCTGGGTATCTTCTGGATATACTTCTATATGTACCACTGGTATAACCTGGGCATCTCCTGGATATACTTCTGAATGTACAGCTGGAATAACCTGGGTATCTGCTGTATGTACTTCTGTATGTACAGCTGGAATAACCTGGGTATCTGCTGTATGTACTTCTATATGTACCGCTGGTATAACCTGGGCATCTCCTGGATATACTTCTGTATATACTTGTATATGTACCGCTGGTATAACCTGGGTATCTGCTGTATGTACTTCTTTATGTACCGCTGGTATAACCTGGGTATCTGCTGTATGTACTTCTGTATGTACCGCTGGTATAACCTGGGTATCTTCTGGATATACTTCTGTATGTACCGCTGGTATAACCTGGGTATCTTCTGTATATACTTCTATATGTAAAGCTGGTATAACCTGGGTATCTTCTGTATGTACTTCTATATGTACAGCTGGTATAACCTGGGCATCTCATGGAAATACTTCTGTATGTACTGCTGGTATAACCTGGGTATCTTCTGTATGTACTTATATATGTACAGCTGGTATAACCTGGGCATCTTCGGTATATACTTCTATATGTACCGCTGGTATAACCCGGGCATGTCCTGTATGTACCGCTGGTATAACCCGGGCATGTCCTGTATGTACCGCTGGTATAACCCGGGCATGTCCTGTATGTACCGCTGGTATAACCCGGGCATGTCCTGTATGTACCGCTGGTATAACCCGGGCATGTCCTGTATGTACCGCTGGTATAACCCGGGCATGTCCTGTATGTACCTCTGGTATAACCCGGCATGTCCTGTATGTACCGCTGGTATAACCCAGGCATGTCCTGTATGTACCGCTGGTATAACCCGGGCATGTCCTGTATGTACCGCTGGTATAACCCGGGCATGTCCTGTATGTACCGCTGGTATAACCCGGGCATGTCCTGTATGTACCGCTGGTATAACCCGGGCATGTCCTGTATGTACCGCTGGTATAACCCGGGCATGTCCTGTATGTACCTCTGGTATAACCCGGCATGTCCTGTATGTACCTCTGGTATAACCCGGGCATGTCCTGTATGTACCGCTGGTATAACCCGGGTATGTCCTGTATGTACCGCTGGTATAACCCGGGCATGTCCTGTATGTACCGCTGGTATAACCCGGGCATGTCCTGTATGTACCGCTGGTATAAACCGGGTATGTCCTGTATGTACCTCTGGTATAACCCGGGCATGTCCTGTATGTACCGCTGGTATAACCCGGGCATGTCCTGTATGTACCGCTGGTATAACCCGGGCATGTCCTGTATGTACCTCTGGTATAACCCGGGCATGTCCTGTATGTACCGCTGGTATAACCCGGGCATGTCCTGTATGTACCTCTGGTATAACCCGGGTATGTCCTGTATGTACCTCTGGTATAACCCGGGCATGTCCTGTATGTACCGCTGGTATAACCCGGGCATGTCCTGTATGTACCGCTGGTATAACCCGGGTATGTCCTGTATGTACCTCTGGTATAACCCGGGCATGTCCTGTATGTACCGCTGGTATAACCCGGGTATGTCCCGTGTCTTCTTGCAGGAAATGATTGTTGGGTTCTCGGAGGGAGTTGGTGGATCATGAGTCACGGCAGAGGAACCGCGCTCAACGTCTCTCACTTATTTCCGGTGAAATGATTTTTCTTCAGTAACCGCAGCTCGTAGAGATTTACTTCCATTAACCCCTGCTCTGCCGCTGCCATCTACATGCCTGACAAAGGCTAAACCCAACGTGATTAATATCGTCCTATATCCAGTACCTATACCGCTCTATACTGGTCCGTGTTATCCGCTGACACTATATACACTGCCCCGTGGTGATGTATACCGCTCTATACTGGTCCGTGTTATCCGCTGACACTATATATACTGCCCCGTGGTGATGTATACCGCTCTATACTGGTCCGTGTTATCCGCTGACACTATATACACTGCCCCGTGGTGATGTATACCGCTCTATACTGGTCCGTGTTATCCGCTGACACTATATACACTGCCCCGTGGTGATGTATACCGCTCTATACTGGTCCGTGTTATCCGCTGACACTATATACACTGCCCCGTGGTGATGTATACCGCTCTATACTGGTCCGTGTTATCCGCTGACACTATATACACTGCCCCGTGGTGATGTATACCGCTCTATACTGGTCCGTGTTATCCGCTGACACTATATATACTGCCCCGTGGTGATGTATACCGCTCTATACTGGTCCGTGTTATCCGCTGACACTATATACACTGCCCCGTGGTGATGTATACCGCTCTATACTGGTCCGTGTTATCCGCTGACACTATATACACTGCCCCGTGGTGATGTATACCGCTCTATACTGGTCCGTGTTATCCGCTGACACTATATACACTGCCCCGTGGTGATGTATACCGCTCTATACTGGTCCGTGTTATCCGCTGACACTATATACACTGCCCCGTGGTGATGTATACCGCTCTATACTGGTCCGTGTTATCCGCTGACACTATATACACTGCCCCGTGGTGATGTATACCGCTCTATACTGGTCCGTGTTATCCGCTGACACTATATACACTGCCCCGTGGTGATGTATACCGCTCTATACTGGTCCGTGTTATCCGCTGACACTATATACACTGCCCCGTGGTGATGTATACCGCTCTATACTGGTCCGTGTTATCCGCTGACACTATATACACTGCCCCGTGGTGATGTATACCGCTCTATACTGGTCCGTGTTATCCGCTGACACTATATACACTGCCCCGTGGTGATGTATACCGCTCTATACTGGTCCGTGTTATCCGCTGACACTATATACACTGCCCCGTGGTGATGTATACCGCTCTATACTGGTCCGTGTTATCCGCTGACACTATATACACTGCCCCGTGGTGATGTATACCGCTCTATACTGGTCCGTGTTATCCGCTGACACTATATACACTGCCCCGTGGTGATCTATACCGCTCTATACTGGTCCGTGTTATCCGCTGACACTATATACACTGCCCCGTGGTGATGTATACCGCTCTATACTGGTCCGTGTTATCCGCTGACACTATATACACTGCCCCGTGGTGATGTATACCGCTCTATACTGGTCCGTGTTATCCGCTGACACTATATACACTGCCCCGTGGTGATGTATACCGCTCTATACTGGTCCGTGTTATCCGCTGACACTATATACACTGCCCCGTGGTGATCTATACCGCTCTATACTGGTCCGTGTTATCCGCTGACACTATATACACTGCCCCGTGGTGATGTATACCGCTCTATACTGGTCCGTGTTATCCGCTGACACTATATACACTGCCCCGTGGTGATCTATACCGCTCTATACTGGTCCGTGTTATCCGCTGACACTATATACACTGCCCCGTGGTGATGTATACCGCTCTATACTGGTCCGTGTTATCCGCTGACACTATATACACTGCCCCGTGGTGATGTATACCGCTCTATACTGGTCCGTGTTATCCGCTGACACTATATACACTGCCCCGTGGTGATGTATACCGCTCTATACTGGTCCGTGTTATCCGCTGACACTATATACACTGCCCCGTGGTGACGTATACCGCTCTATACTGGTCCGTGTTATCCGCTGACACTATATACACTGCCCCGTGGTGATCTATACCGCTCTATACTGGTCCGTGTTATCCGCTGACACTATATACACTGCCCCGTGGTGATGTATACCGCTCTATACTGGTCCGTGTTATCCGCTGACACTATATACACTGCCCCGTGGTGATCTATACCGCTCTATACTGGTCCGTGTTATCCGCTGACACTATATACACTGCCCCGTGGTGATGTATACGCTCTATACTGGTCCGTGTTATCCGCTGACACTATATACACTGCCCCGTGGTGATGTATACGCTCTATACTGGTCCGTGTTATCCGCTGACACTATATACACTGCCCCGTGGTGATGTATACCGCTCTATACTGGTCCGTGTTATCCGCTGACACTATATACACTGCCCCGTGGTGATCTATACCGCTCTATACTGGTCCGTGTTATCCGCTGACACTATATACACTGCCCCGTGGTGATCTATACCGCTCTATACTGGTCCGTGTTATCCGCTGACACTATATACACTGCCCCGTGGTGATGTATACCGCTCTATACTGGTCCGTGTTATCCGCTGACACTATATACACTGCCCCGTGGTGATGTATACCGCTCTATACTGGTCCGTATTATCCGCTGACACTATATACACTGCCCCGTGGTGACGTATACCGCTCTATACTGGTCCGTGTTATCCGCTGACACTATATACACTGCCCCGTGGTGATGTATACCGCTCTATACTGGTCCGTGTTATCCGCTGACACTATATACACTGCCCCGTGGTGATGTATACCGCTCTATACTGGTCCGTGTTATCCGCTGACACTATATACACTGCCCCGTGGTGATGTATACCGCTCTATACTGGTCCGTGTTATCCGCTGACACTATATACACTGCCCCGTGGTGATCTATACCGCTCTATACTGGTCCGTGTTATCCGCTGACACTATATACACTGCCCCGTGGTGATGTATACCGCTCTATACTGGTCCGTGTTATCCGCTGACACTATATACACTGCCCCGTGGTGATGTATACCGCTCTATACTGGTCCGTGTTATCCGCTGACACTATATACACTGCCCCGTGGTGATGTATACCGCTCTATACTGGTCCGTGTTATCCGCTGACACTATATACACTGCCCCGTGGTGATGTATACCGCTCTATACTGGTCCGTGTTATCCGCTGACACTATATACACTGCCCCGTGGTGATGTATACCGCTCTATACTGGTCCGTGTTATCCGCTGACACTATATACACTGCCCCGTGGTGATGTATACCGCTCTATACTGGTCCGTGTTATCCGCTGACACTATATACACTGCCCCGTGGTGATCTATACCGCTCTATACTGGTCCGTGTTATCCGCTGACACTATATACACTGCCCCGTGGTGACGTATACCGCTCTATACTGGTCCGTGTTATCCGCTGACACTATATACACTGCCCCGTGGTGACGTATACCGCTCTATACTGGTCCATGTTATCCGCTGACACTATATACACTGCCCCGTGGTGATCTATACCGCTCTATACTGGTCCGTGTTATCCGCTGACACTATATACACTGCCCCGTGGTGATCTATACCGCTCTATACTGGTCCGTGTTATCCGCTGACACTATATACACTGCCCCGTGGTGATGTATACGCTCTATACTGGTCCGTGTTATCCGCTGACACTATATACACTGCCCCGTGGTGATGTATACCGCTCTATACTGGTCCGTGTTATCCGCTGACACTATATACACTGCCCCGTGGTGATGTATACCGCTCTATACTGGTCCGTGTTATCCGCTGACACTATATACACTGCCCCGTGGTGATGTATACCGCTCTATACTGGTCCGTGTTATCCGCTGACACTATATACACTGCCCCGTGGTGATGTATACCGCTCTATACTGGTCCGTGTTATCCGCTGACACTATATACACTGCCCCGTGGTGATGTATACCGCTCTATACTGGTCCGTGTTATCCGCTGACACTATATACACTGCCCCGTGGTGATCTATACCGCTCTATACTGGTCCGTGTTATCCGCTGACACTATATACACTGCCCCGTGGTGACGTATACCGCTCTATACTGGTCCGTGTTATCCGCTGACACTATATACACTGCCCCGTGGTGACGTATACCGCTCTATACTGGTCCATGTTATCCGCTGACACTATATACACTGCCCCGTGGTGATCTATACCGCTCTATACTGGTCCGTGTTATCCGCTGACACTATATACACTGCCCCGTGGTGATCTATACCGCTCTATACTGGTCCGTGTTATCCGCTGACACTATATACACTGCCCCGTGGTGATCTATACCGCTCTATACTGGTCCGTGTTATCCGCTGACACTATATACACTGCCCCGTGGTGATGTATACGCTCTATACTGGTCCGTGTTATCCGCTGACACTATATACACTGCCCCGTGGTGACGTATACCGCTCTATACTGGTCCGTGTTATCCGCTGACACTATATACACTGCCCCGTGGTGACGTATACCGCTCTATACTGGTCCGTGTTATCCGCTGACACTATATACACTGCCCCGTGGTGATGTATACCGCTCTATACTGGTCCGTGTTATCCGCTGACACTATATACACTGCCCCGTGGTGATGTATACCGCTCTATACTGGTCCGTGTTATCCGCTGACACTATATACACTGCCCCGTGGTGATGTATACCGCTCTATACTGGTCCGTATTATCCGCTGACACTATATACACTGCCCCGTGGTGATGTATACCGCTCTATACTGGTCCGTGTTATCCGCTGACACTATATACACTGCCCCGTGGTGATGTATACCGCTCTATACTGGTCCGTGTTATCCGCTGACACTATATACACTGCCCCGTGGTGATGTATACCGCTCTATACTGGTCCGTGTTATCCGCTGACACTATATACACTGCCCCGTGGTGATGTATACCGCTCTATACTGGTCCGTGTTATCCGCTGACACTATATACACTGCCCCGTGGTGATGTATACCGCTCTATACTGGTCCGTGTTATCCGCTGACACTATATACACTGCCCCGTGGTGATGTATACCGCTCTATACTGGTCCGTGTTATCCGCTGACACTATATACACTGCCCCGTGGTGATGTATACCGCTCTATACTGGTCCGTGTTATCCGCTGACACTATATACACTGCCCCGTGGTGATGTATACCGCTCTATACTGGTCCGTATTATCCGCTGACACTATATACACTGCCCCGTGGTGATGTATACCGCTCTATACTGGTCCGTGTTATCCGCTGACACTATATACACTGCCCCGTGGTGATGTATACCGCTCTATACTGGTCCGTGTTATCCGCTGACACTATATACACTGCCCCATGGTGATGTATACCGCTCTATACTGGTCCGTGTTATCCGCTGACACTATATACACTGCCCCGTGGTGATGTATACCGCTCTATACTGGTCCGTGTTATCCGCTGACACTATATACACTGCCCCGTGGTGATGTATACCGCTCTATACTGGTCCGTGTTATCCGCTGACACTATATACACTGCCCCGTGGTGATGTATACCGCTCTATACTGGTCCGTATTATCCGCTGACACTATATACACTGCCCCGTGGTGACGTATACCGCTCTATACTGGTCCGTGTTATCCGCTGACACTATATACACTGCCCCGTGGTGATGTATACCGCTCTATACTGGTCCGTGTTATCCGCTGACACTATATACACTGCCCCGTGGTGATGTATACCGCTCTATACTGGTCCGTGTTATCCGCTGACACTATATACACTGCCCCGTGGTGATGTATACCGCTCTATACTGGTCTGTGTTATCCGCTGACACTATATACACTGCCCCGTGGTGATGTATACCGATCTATACTGGTCCGTGTTATCCGCTGACACTATATACACTGCCCCGTGGTGATGTATACCGCTCTATACTGGTCCGTGTTATCCGCTGACACTATATACACTGCCCCGTGGTGATGTATACCGCTCTATACTGGTCCGTGTTATCCGCTGACACTATATACACTGCCCCGTGGTGATGTATACCGCTCTATACTGGTCCGTGTTATCCGCTGACACTATATACACTGCCCCGTGGTGATCTATACCGCTCTATACTGGTCCGTGTTATCCGCTGACACTATATACACTGCCCCGTGGTGACGTATACCGCTCTATACTGGTCCGTGTTATCCGCTGACACTATATACACTGCCCCGTGGTGATGTATACCGCTCTATACTGGTCCGTGTTATCCGCTGACACTATATACACTGCCCCGTGGTGACGTATACCGCTCTATACTGGTCCGTGTTATCCGCTGACACTATATACACTGCCCCGTGGTGACGTATACCGCTCTATACTGGTCCGTGTTATCCGCTGACACTATATACACTGCCCCGTGGTGATGTATACCGCTCTATACTGGTCCGTATTATCCGCTGACACTATATACACTGCCCCGTGGTGACGTATACCGCTCTATACTGGTCCGTGTTATCCGCTGACACTATATACACTGCCCCGTGGTGATGTATACCGCTCTATACTGGTCCGTGTTATCCGCTGACACTATATACACTGCCCCGTGGTGATGTATACCGCTCTATACTGGTCCGTGTTATCCGCTGACACTATATACACTGCCCCATGGTGATGTATACCGCTCTATACTGGTCCGTGTTATCCGCTGACACTATATACACTGCCCCGTGGTGATGTATACCGCTCTATACTGGTCCGTGTTATCCGCTGACACTATATACACTGCCCCGTGGTGATGTATACCGCTCTATACTGGTCCGTGTTATCCGCTGACACTATATACACTGCCCCGTGGTGATGTATACCGCTCTATACTGGTCCGTGTTATCCGCTGACACTATATACACTGCCCCGTGGTGATGTATACCGCTCTATACTGGTCCGTATTATCCGCTGACACTATATACACTGCCCCGTGGTGACGTATACCGCTCTATACTGGTCCGTGTTATCCGCTGACACTATATACACTGCCCCGTGGTGATGTATACCGCTCTATACTGGTCCGTGTTATCCGCTGACACTATATACACTGCCCCGTGGTGATGTATACCGCTCTATACTGGTCCGTGTTATCCGCTGACACTATATACACTGCCCCGTGGTGATCTATACCGCTCTATACTGGTCCGTGTTATCCGCTGACACTATATACACTGCCCCGTGGTGACGTATACCGCTCTATACTGGTCCATGTTATCCGCTGACACTATATACACTGCCCCGTGGTGACGTATACCGCTCTATACTGGTCCGTGTTATCCGCTGACACTATATACACTGCCCCGTGGTGATGTATACGCTCTATACTGGTCCGTGTTATCCGCTGACACTATATACACTGCCCCGTGGTGATGTATACCGCTCTATACTGGTCCGTGTTATCCGCTGACACTATATACACTGCCCCGTGGTGATGTATACCGCTCTATACTGGTCCGTGTTATCCGCTGACACTATATACACTGCCCCGTGGTGATGTATACCGCTCTATACTGGTCCGTGTTATCCGCTGACACTATATACACTGCCCCGTGGTGATGTATACCGCTCTATACTGGTCCGTGTTATCCGCTGACACTATATACACTGCCCCGTGGTGATGTATACGGCTCTATACTGGTCCGTGTTATCCGCTGACACTATATACACTGCCCCGTGGTGACGTATACCGCTCTATACTGGTCCGTGTTATCCGCTGACACTATATACACTGCCCCGTGGTGACGTATACCGCTCTATACTGGTCCGTGTTATCCGCTGACACTATATACACTGCCCCGTGGTGATGTATACCGCTCTATACTGGTCCGTGTTATCCGCTGACACTATATACACTGCCCCGTGGTGACGTATACCGCTCTATACTGGTCCATGTTATCCGCTGACACTATATACACTGCCCCGTGGTGACGTATACCGCTCTATACTGGTCCGTGTTATCCGCTGACACTATATACACTGCCCCGTGGTGATGTATACCGCTCTATACTGGTCCGTGTTATCCGCTGACACTATATACACTGCCCCGTGGTGATGTATACCGCTCTATACTGGTCCGTGTTATCCGCTGACACTATATACACTGCCCCGTGGTGATCTATACCGCTCTATACTGGTCCGTGTTATCCGCTGACACTATATACACTGCCCCGTGGTGATGTATACCGCTCTATACTGGTCCGTGTTATCCGCTGACACTATATACACTGCCCCGTGGTGATGTATACCGCTCTATACTGGTCCGTGTTATCCGCTGACACTATATACACTGCCCCGTGGTGATGTATACCGCTCTATACTGGTCCGTGTTATCCGCTGACACTATATACACTGCCCCGTGGTGATGTATACCGCTCTATACTGGTCCGTGTTATCCGCTGACACTATATACACTGCCCCGTGGTGATGTATACCGCTCTATACTGGTCCGTGTTATCCGCTGACACTATATACACTGCCCCGTGGTGATCTATACCGCTCTATACTGGTCCGTGTTATCCGCTGACACTATATACACTGCCCCGTGGTGATGTATACCGCTCTATACTGGTCCGTGTTATCCGCTGACACTATATACACTGCCCCGTGGTGATGTATACCGCTCTATACTGGTCCGTGTTATCCGCTGACACTATATACACTGCCCCGTGGTGATGTATACCGCTCTATACTGGTCCGTGTTATCCGCTGACACTATATACACTGCCCCGTGGTGACGTATACCGCTCTATACTGGTCCGTGTTATCCGCTGACACTATATACACTGCCCCGTGGTGATCTATACCGCTCTATACTGGTCCGTGTTATCCGCTGACACTATATACACTGCCCCGTGGTGATGTATACCGCTCTATACTGGTCCGTGTTATCCGCTGACACTATATACACTGCCCCGTGGTGATCTATACCGCTCTATACTGGTCCGTGTTATCCGCTGACACTATATACACTGCCCCGTGGTGATGTATACCGCTCTATACTGGTCCGTGTTATCCGCTGACACTATATACACTGCCCCGTGGTGATGTATACCGCTCTATACTGGTCCGTGTTATCCGCTGACACTATATACACTGCCCCGTGGTGATGTATACCGCTCTATACTGGTCCGTGTTATCCGCTGACACTATATACACTGCCCCGTGGTGATCTATACCGCTCTATACTGGTCCGTGTTATCCTCTGACACTATATACACTGCCCCGTGGTGATGTATACCGCTCTATACTGGTCCGTGTTATCCGCTGACACTATATACACTGCCCCGTGGTGATGTATACCGCTCTATACTGGTCCGTGTTATCCGCTGACACTATATACACTGCCCCGTGGTGATGTATACCGCTCTATACTGGTCCGTGTTATCCGCTGACACTATATACACTGCCCCGTGGTGATCTATACCGCTCTATACTGGTCCGTGTTATCCGCTGACACTATATACACTGCCCCGTGGTGACGTATACCGCTCTATACTGGTCCGTGTTATCCGCTGACACTATATACACTGCCCCGTGGTGATGTATACCGCTCTATACTGGTCCGTGTTATCCGCTGACACTATATACACTGCCCCGTGGTGACGTATACCGCTCTATACTGGTCCGTGTTATCCGCTGACACTATATACACTGCCCCGTGGTGATCTATACCGCTCTATACTGGTCCGTGTTATCCGCTGACACTATATACACTGCCCCGTGGTGATGTATACCGCTCTATACTGGTCCGTGTTATCCGCTGACACTATATACACTGCCCCGTGGTGATCTATACCGCTCTATACTGGTCCGTGTTATCCGCTGACACTATATACACTGCCCCGTGGTGATCTATACCGCTCTATACTGGTCCGTGTTATCCTCTGACACTATATACACTGCCCCGTGGTGATGTATACCGCTCTATACTGGTCCGTGTTATCCGCTGACACTATATACACTGCCCCGTGGTGATGTATACCGCTCTATACTGGTCTCACCCGCACATACACATGTATCCGGCCAAGACGCAGTGCAGACAGCTCTTCTCACTGACATCCATCCTGCGAGCCGCCGCCGCCAGCCGCTCCGGACCCCGGAGAACGCGCTATATACACAACGTGTCCGGCTGATAATCCGCCGCCCATGACACACACCAGCTGCCCCCACAGGCGCCTGCAGCACCTCATAAAGCGGCTGCGGCGGTCGCACCGACAGGCGGTCCATCGCTGCGGCCCCAGGCACATCTCACCCACATTTTTGCGGATCGAATGCAGACCAATTCACTTATACGGGCCGGGAAAGATGCGGACTGAACACCGCCACTCCGATTCCGGCGATTACTGCGGACAAGGATAGGGCGTCTCTACAGGAGTTAGCGGCACGTACACGGCCGGGATCCATGGTTTGCAGATCCGCGTGCGGTCGAGGCCAGACGGTGCTCAGTGCGAGCTTCCTGCGGCCACTCCGATCCAGCACCGCCGCTCTGCCGTCTTCCCCATACAATGCTGGCGGCAGAGCGGGGAAGGCGTCGGTGCCTGGGGTGGCGGCTGCAGGACGGTACTTATTTTTTACGGTTTTACATGCCGCCTGGCACTTTCGCTGTGCAGACGACAGGAATGAACGTAGTGTGAATTAGGCCCAATCCATGAGGAGATGTGTGACCGTACAGAATCGGCACATACCGCCACACACTGCCTCCGGGGGACACCTGTCTGACCTGCGTTTTATAAAACGGACGAACATAAATTAGGCCTCAACCCAAGAATCGGCTGCCATTAAAAACACGTCGTAAGATCTGCGACCGCGCGATTCCTTCACAATAAACTGCCGCAAAAAGGCGCCATTGATGTAAAAGTGCAGCATTAACCCTTGCGGTGCTGCTTTCTGTGGGTCACCTCCCGGCCGGGGATCCCCCCTCTCCATTTCCCTGCAATAGAAGCCTGGAAGTTCCCGTCCATGGAGACACGGAATACAATCCTCCCGCGGAATGGATCCCGCAATACGGAGATTCGTACTCTCATCGGAGCGGGACACTCCACCTACAGGGGGCATCATCCCCTTGGATTCCTCACAGACCTTGTGTTACATTTCCTCACTATGTTCAAGGTCTCTGCTTGCTGTCAATGAACAGAAATATTCCTTGCTTACTTTTAGGGTTTGTTACAGTGTGTCAGTACAGGCCATCCTCTGTATGGTAAACCCCTCAGCAGCACACAGCATTCTCCTGCAATGTATTAGTCTATGGTGTAGACTGGATACAACTGTACCAAACCCTCAGCTCTATTAGCAGGACCGGCTTAGGACAGGTTTTCAGTCTCTGAATGTAAACAATGTTTCCATTCACTGACAGCAGGCAGAGATGTTATCAATGCGGAAATAAAAGGGGTTCTTCCACCTCAGACATGGTGATAATGAAGGTTTGTTGAGGGTCCCACCACTGGGGCCCCGATCCACTGCTCTGGCAGGACGTATGCCTCACCAACCCGGAGTTGGGACCCCAAATCTTCTCTGTTGCGGCGGTTGCGCAGCACGGACGTCCTGACATCGGGTCACAATCAGAACCCGGCGTCCATAGGAATGAATGTCCCATCCGTGTTATATACGGCAGCAGCAGAACCCCCAGACTGGGAGCTCGCTGATCGGGCCCCTGGGGGCCCCCATTAACTCAGCACATCCTAACAGGCCACTGACTGCTGCAGGTCCAGAATGGAGGCCACGAGGCCGTATTCACATAAACCGCGACATAACTGCAGCTCAGCGGTGGCGACCCCCCGGAGTGTGGCAAGGAGCAGACCACCCACCAGGACGCCCCGCTGCCATCTCCTGGTGCCCCCTGCCCTACATGCCAGGTGAGATGCCAGTCTGACGGACTAGGTTTCTAAACACAGACGCGTCCCGTCCTGGCAGAGACGGGTTCAGACAAGCCCTGGAATACCCCCTCCAAAAATAAAGGGGGCGCCGCTACACGAAGGACCCACCTGGAACAATCTTCATAGGAGCCGAGAAGACGCAGCTCTCTGGAGGATGGCGAGGGCAGCACTGCGTCCACGGGGGCGAGGGTCCGGAGAGGCAGCCAGGGGGCCGAGCAGGATATAAATAACGGGGCCGCGTCATATGTCAGAGTCTTACTGGTATTAGCAGCTCAGCCAACAACACGGGACACCAGTGTAACCCAACGCAGGGGAAACCGTACTGGACGCAGTGAGAACCACGCTTCGCCGGGGGTCGAGAGGTTCGTAGGTCGCTGCACGCAGCATCATGGCGGCTGCAGGGCTCAGCCTCGGGGGCCCCCGCCTCGTGCATCGCAGGGCCACGGCACAGAATACAGGGCACCCACTATACGCAGGGTGCTCCCGCTCCACCAGGTGGGGTGTCCTGCGCTGGACCCCACTTCAGGCTCGTCCCCCCACTAGGACAGGCCCCAGCGTAGTGCAAGCGTTTCGCTAGTTAACCCCCTCACCGCCAGCAGCCTCAGGAGTTAATCCGAATCCTGCCTATTTTAGGTAATGAAATGTTTGGCTGAGCGCAGGGAGAGCGGGGAATTTATGGGAGAACCCAGGCAGGGAAGGGGGGGGTGGGATGAGATGTGGGGGCCGCTGAGGGGCCCTAACCCCAAAAGACAGTTCTACACCAAGCACTACAGGACCCCGGCGACCCCTGACCTGCAGCAGGTGTCCGGGGGGTATCTGCCCTCACCCCCACATCAGCCCCCCGACCTCCCCTACAGGTCCATGGCCCTACCTTGTCCCTGCTGTATGAGGTCATCGATATAACAGCGGCCGTCATCCTCCTCCATGGCAGCGAGTGTCAGCTCTTGTGCTGCACTCCACACGTCCAGTGATGGAGGGAGGTGTGAGAAGTGCTCCACCTCCTGCAGCAGCAGAGCAGGTCCCAGCAGAGGATGCTGCCCGAGCACGCTGCGCCCAGCAACCACCGCAGCTCCCTATATGGCCCTAGATACTGCACAGGGGGCACCATCATCATCATCAGTGCCAGGGAGGGAGCCACACGCTGCACAGGGGGCACCATCATCATCAGTGCCAGGGAGGGAGCCACACACTGCACAGGGGGCATCATCATCACTGCCAGGGAGGGAGCCACACACTGCACAGGGGGCATCATCATCAGTGCCAGGGAGGGAGCCACACACTGCACAGGGGGCATCATCATCACTGCCAGGGAGGGAGCCACACACTGCACAGGGGGCATCATCATCAGTGCCAGGGAGGGAGCCACACACTGCACAGGGGGCACCTTCATCAGTGCCAGGGAGGGAGCCACACACTGCACAGGGGGCACCATCATCAGTGCCAGGGAGGGAGCCACACACTGCACAGGGGGCACCATCATCAGTGCCAGGGAAGGAGCCACACACTGCACAGGGGGCACCATCATCACTGCCAGGGAGGGAGCCACACACTGCACAGGGGGCACCATCATCAGTGCCAGGGAAGGAGCCACACACTGCACAGGGGGCATCATCATCAGTGCCAGGGAAGGAGCCACACACTGCACAGGGGGCACCATCATCACTGCCAGAGAAGGAGCCACACACTGCACAGGGGGCATCATCATCAGTGCCAGGGAGGGAGCCACACACTGCACAGGGGGCATCATCATCACTGCCAGGGAGGGAGCCACACACTGCACAGGGGGCACCATCATCAGTGCCAGGGAAGGAGCCACACACTGCACAGGGGGCATCATCATCAGTGCCAGGGAGGGAGCCACACACTGCACAGGGGGCACCATCATCAGTGCCAGGGAAGGAGCCACACACTGCACAGGGGGCATCATCATCAGTGCCAGGGAGGGAGCCACACACTGCACAGGGGGCACCATCATCAGTGCCAGGGAAGGAGCCACACACTGCACAGGGGGCATCATCATCAGTGCCAGGGAGGGAGCCACACACTGCACAGGGGGCATCATCATCAGTGCCAGGGAGGGAGCCACACACTGCACAGGGGGCACCATCATCAGTGCCAGGGAAGGAGCCACACACTGCACAGGGGGCATCATCATCAGTGCCAGGGAAGGAGCCACACACTGCAGAAACACAAAGGGACAGACTCAGATGTAGAGGGGCTGTCAGGCCGTGCTGAGACTTGTAGTTCTACTACAGGAGACGCGACGCTGATGGATAATGAAGAAACTGTAAAGACCACCAGGCACAGGGCGGCCCCCGAGTGTTTTGTGTGGTCTCCGCTGCACAGGATTCTTGACTCCTCTGCTGCAGAATTTCTACTCTTTGGTTGTCACCACAAACATGGGCAGTGCCAGCCTCCGCCTAATGTCAGTGTAAATACGGGGAGCCGGCACCGGCGGGTACAGAGTCACTGGCTGGGTGGAGTTATGTTCTGCGGGGCCACAGAGAGGACTATGGAGCCACAGAGAGCATTACGGGGCCACAGAGACATTTCTGAAAGGATAAGGACATTTACAGGTTGCGCAGAGACGTATTACAGGGCCACAGAGAGTATTATGGAGCCACAGAGAGGATTATGGAGCCACAGAGAGGACTACGGAGCCATAGAGAGGACTACAGGGCCATAGAGAGGATTACGGAGCCACAGAGAGGATTACGGGGCCACAGAGAGGATTACGGAGCCACAGAGAGGATTATGGAGCCACAGAGAGGACTACGGAGCCACAGAGAGGATTACGGAGCCACAGAGAGGATTACGGGGCCACAGAGAGGACTACGGAGCCACAGAGAGGACTACGGAGCCAAAGAGAGGACTACGGAGCCACAGAGAGGACTACGGAGCCACAGAGAGGACTACGGGGCCACAGAGAGGACTACGGAGCCACAGAGAGGACTACAGAGCCACAGAGAGGACTACAGAGCCACAGAAAGGACTACGGAGCCACAGAGAGGACTACGGAGCCACAGAGAGGATTACGGAGCCACAGAGAGGACTACGGAGCCATAGAGAGGATTACGGGGCCACAGAGAGGATTACGGGGCCACAGAGAGGACTATTGGGCCACACCGAGAGCATTACGGGGCCACAGAAAGGACTACGGGGCCACAGAGAGGATTACGGGGCCACAGAGAGGACTACAGGGCCACAGGCAACACTGTCAGGAAGGATCACTTTCGAATTCTCCTTATATGAAGCACTGTGCATAATTCAGTGTTGATGAGGAGGACGCAGGTTATATTAGATCACTGGCCCCTGGTACCTGGGGCCCCAGTCCCATCCCTCAGTATTGGTGTGGGGGAGGGGCCCGTTCCTTATCTTCCTATAATCTATGACTCAGAGTGATGGTGTCTCATTATTTCCATGAACCTCGTCAGGTCGAATCTAGAAAACTCCACGGATGAGGAGAGAGAAACCTTCTGTAAAGAGACGCCTCCGGCCCACGGCGACCGCGAGACGCCTCCTGCCCACGCCGACCGCGAGACGCCTCCTGCCCACGCCGACCGCGAGACACCTCCTACCCACGCCGACCGCGAGACGCCTCCTGCCCACGCCGACCACGAGACGCCACCTGCCCACGCCGACCGCGAAACGCCTCCGGCCCACGCCGACCACAGGTGCCCCCACTGTAATAAGGGGGTGATCACAGGAGGCAGAGGCCGGGGGGGTGTAATAAGGGGGTGATCACAGGAGGCAGAGGCCGGGGGGGTGTAATAAGGGGGTGATCACAGGAGGCAGAGGCCGGGGGGGTGTAATAAGGGGGTGATCACAGGAGGCAGAGGCCGGGAGGGTGTAATAAGGGGGTGATCACAGGAGGCAGAGGCCGGGGGGGTGTAATAAGGGGGTGATCACAGGAGGCAGAGGCCGGGGGGGTGTAATAAGGGGGTGATCACAGGAGGCAGAGGCCGGGGGGGTGTAATAAGGGGGTGATCACAGAAGGCAGAGGCCGGGAGGGTGTAATAAGGGGGTGATCACAGGAGGCAGAGGCCGGGGGGGTGTAATAAGGGGGTGATCACAGGAGACAGAGGCCGGGGGGGTGTAATAAGGGGGTGATCACAGGAGGCAGAGGCCGGGGGGGTGTAATAAGGGGGTGATCACAGGAGGCAGAGGCCGGGAGGGTGTAATAAGGGGGTGATCACAGGAGGCAGAGGCCGGGGGGGTGTAATAAGGGGGTGATCACAGGAGGCAGAGGCAGGGGGTGTAATAAGGGGGTGATCACAGGAGGCAGAGGCAGGGGGTGTAATAAGGGGGTGATCACAGGAGGCAGAGGCAGGGGGGGTGTAATAAGGGGGTGATCACAGGAGGCAGAGGCCGGGGGGGTGTAATAAGGGGGTGATCACAGGAGGCAGAGGCCGGGGGGGTGTAATAAGGGGGCGATCACAGGAGGCAGAGGCCGGGGGGGTGTAATAAGGGGGTGATCACAGGAGGCAGAGGCAGGGGGTGTAATAAGGGGGTGATCACAGGAGACAGAGGCCGGGGGGGTGTAATAAGGGGGTGATCACAGGAGGCAGAGGCCGGGGGTGTAATAAGGGGGTGATCACAGGAGGCAGAGGCCGGGGGGTGTAATAAGGGGGTGATCACAGGAGGCAGAGGCCGGGGAGGTGTAATAAGGGGGTGATCACAGGAGGCAGAGGCCGGGGGGGGTGTAATAAGGGGGTGATCACAGGAGGCAGAGGCCGGGGGTGTAATAAGGGGGTGATCACAGGAGGCAGAGGCAGAGGCCGGGGGGGGTGTAATAAGGGGGTGATCACAGGAGGCAGAGGCCGGGGGTGTAATAAGGGGGTGATCACAGGAGGCAGAGGCCGGGGGTGTAATAAGGGGGTGATCACAGGAGGCAGAGGCCGGGGGGGGTGTAATAAGGGGGTGATCACAGGAGGCAGAGGCCGGGGGGGTGTAATAAGGGGGTGATCACAGGAGACAGAGGCCGGGGGGGTGTAATAAGGGGGTGATCACAGGAGGCAGAGGCCGGGGGGGGTGTAATAAGGGGGTGATCACAGGAGGCAGAGGCCGGGGGGGGGTGTAATAAGGGGGTGATCACAGGAGGCAGAGGCCGGGGGGGTGTAATAAGGGGGTGATCACAGGAGGCAGAGGCCGGGGGTGTAATAAGGGGGTGATCACAGGAGGCAGAGGCCGGGGGGTGTAATAAGGGGGTGATCACAGGAGGCAGAGGCCGGGGGGGTGTAATAAGGGGGTGATCACAGGAGGCAGAGGCCGGGGGTGTAATAAGGGGGTGATCACAGGAGGCAGAGGCCGGGGGGGTGTAATAAGGGGGTGATCACAGGAGGCAGAGGCCGGGGGGGTGTAATAAGGGGGTGATCACAGGAGGCAGAGGCCGGGGGGGTGTAATAAGGGGGTGATCACAGGAGGCAGAGGCCGGGAGGGTGTAATAAGGGGGTGATCACAGGAGGCAGAGGCCGGGGGGGTGTAATAAGGGGGTGATCACAGGAGACAGAGGCCGGGGGGGTGTAATAAGGGGGTGATCACAGGAGGCAGAGGCCGGGGGGTGTAATAAGGGGGTGATCACAAGAGGCAGAGGCCGGGGGGGGTGTAATAAGGGGGTGATCACAGGAGGCAGAGGCCGGGGGGGTGTAATAAGGGGGTGATCACAGGAGGCAGAGGCCGGGGGGTGTAATAAGGGGGTGATCACAGGAGGCTGCCCCAGCACAGTCAGTAATTTACGAGGTGTCAGCTCCAGGTAATTCAGGGTGCCCACCCCCCTCCCCACGACACCCCCTGAGAATTCTCCCTCTTAAGACATCACCCCCCCCCCCCCCCCTCCGATGACTACAACCCACATTCTGTCATGGCCTCCGAGTCCTGCCGTCAGTCTGACATGTAGAGCGGCCTCATACTTCAGAGCTGAGTAATGCTTGGCCCCTCGCCAGATCCCTCAGCCGTACAGGGGCCCCGAATACACATCACAGGGCCGCACTCCTCTATATAACAGCCCCCCCCCATGGTCTACTATACAGGGGCCCCGAATACACATCACAGGGCCGCACTCCTCTATATAACAGCCCCCCCCCCCCCGTGGTCTACTATACAGGGGCCCAGAATACACATCACAGGGCCGCACTCCTCTATATAACAGCCCCCCCCCATGGTCTACTATACAGGGGCCCCGAATACACATCACAGGGCCGCACTCCTCTATATAACAGCCCCCCCGCATGGTCTACTATACAGGGGCCCCGAATACACATCACAGGGCCGCACTCCTCTATATAACAGCCCCCCCCCCCATGGTCTACTATACAGGGGCCCCGAATACACATCACAGGGCCGCACTCCTCTATATAACAGCCCCCCCCCAGGGGCCCAGAATACACATCACAGGGCCGCACTCCTCTATATAACAGCCCCCCCCCCCCAGGGGCCCCGAATACACATCACAGGGCCGCACTCTATATAACAGCCCCCCCCCATGGTCTACTATACAGGGGCCCCGAATACACATCACAGAGCCGCACTCCTCTATATAACAGCCCCCCCCCCCATGGTCTACTATACAGGGGCCCCGAATACACAGCACAGGGCCGCACTCCTCTATATAACAGCCCCCCCCCCCCCATGGTCTACTATACAGGGGCCCCGAATACACATCACAGGGCCGCACTCCTCTATATAACAGACCCCCCCCCCCCCCATGGTCTACTATACAGGGGCCCCGAATACACATCACAGGGCCGCACTCCTCTATATAACAGACCCCCCCCCCCCCCCCCCCCCCCCCATGGTCTACTATACAGGGGCCCAGAATACACATCACAGGGCCTCTAACCCTAAAACACTTCATGACCAAGTTTGTTACAATGTTACAATTGTCTACACTGACACACTGCTGTAACAAGCCCACTTCAGCTGTGTGAGCAGGACTCACCTTGCAGGTATGTTCCATTCACTGACAGAATGCGGAGATGTAAAGACAATTGTCTATCAGACAGTTGCAGGACTTTTCACTTGACCCCTACCAGGTGTGACTTGACCCAAAGTCTCCATATTGGTCGTGGCACTCTTTACTAAACCATGCCGCAATGTGCCCATATGCCCCGTCCCTCGGCCAGCCCTCCCCGCTACAAAGCAAAATAAGGAAGGGCCCTGGGACAACCACAACCCTGAGGAATTAGAAGAAACCTGTCTTCGTAGTCACAGGTGCTCTCATCCTATGTTCCCCATCTGCATTTTGGGGACCATTTAGAGGCTGTAGTTGTGCCCATCACATCAGCCTTGACAGGACATATATATGTGATACTCTTAAAGGGGGCCTGTTCTGTCCAGCGCAGGGACTACATCCAGGCTTTTCCCATCCACCAGGGACACGAAGAACATGTACCAATATTCTACTAAGGGGCATTTGGGTAAGGTCCAAAGAGACTAAGCTTCATAAATATTGGCATTCTGGGCCTACCTTCTTCAGGGGTAGATTCTGAACCTTCCGCAGGAAGTGGAGAACAGTCAGGTTCTGGAGGCTCAGATCGAGCTTCCTGTTCCTCCACTTTAGACTTTGGTGCTTTCTGGGTAAGAATGACAGTTTCTGATGCAGTTTGAAGCCCCTCCACCTTAGATTCTAGAGGTTCTTGGGTAAAAGTTACAACATTCACTTTGGATTCTGAAGATATTTGGGTAAGTGTCACTGATCTAGATACAGTTTGAAGTTTCTCCACCTTGGACTCTAGTGAACTTTCAGTTAGAGTGACTGTTTCCTTTACAGTCTTGACTCCTTCCTTGGATTCTAGAGGTTTCTGGGTAAAGGTCACTGTTTCCTTTACAGTCTGAAGTTTGTCTACCTTGGATTCTGGAGTTTTTTGGGAGAGGGTAACCATTTCCTTTACAGTCTGGAGTTTTTCCACCTTGGATTCTGGAGTTTTTTGGGAGAGGGTAACCATTTCCTTTACAGATTGGAGTTTTTCCACCTTGGATTCTGGAGTTCTTTGGGTAAGAGTGTCAGTTTCCTTTACAGTCTTGACATCCTCCTTAGATTCTGCAGGTTTTGGTTTTGGGATAAGGGTGACTGTTGTTGCCTTTACAGTCTGGAGTTGCTCCACCTTGGATTCTGAAGTATTTTGGGTAAGGGTGACTGTTGTTGCCTTTACAGTCTGGAGTTGCTCCACCTTGGATTCTGAAGTATTTTGGGTAAGGGTGACTGTTTCCTTAACTGTCTTGACCTCTTCCTTGGATTCTAGAGGGTTCTGGGTAAGGGTGACAGTTTCCTTTGTAGTCTTGACCTCTTTCTTATATTCTGGAGTTTTCTGGTTAAGGGCAACAGTGTCTATTCCAGTCTTTACTTCTTCTATGGATTCTGGAGGTTTGTGGACAAGGGTGACTTCTTCCTTTGTAGTCTTGGCCACTTCCTTAGATTCTGGTGATTTCTGGGTAATGGTGACAGTTTCCTTTGCAATCTTAACCTCTTTCTTAGATTCTAGAGGTTTCTGGGTAAGGATGGCTGTTTCCTTTACCGTCTTCACCTCTTCCTTGGATACTGAAGATTTCTGGTTAATGCTGCCTATTTCAGTTACTTTCTTGGCTTCTTCCTTGGATTGTAGAGGTTTCTGGGTAAGGCTGACCGTTTCCTTTACAGTCTTGGTATCTTCCTTGGATTCTGAAGGTTTCTGGGTAAGGGTTACAGTCTCCTTTACAGTATGGAGTTCCTCCACTTTGGATTTTTGAGTTTTCTTGGGCACATTAGCCCTTTCTGTTGCAGCAAGAATATCCTTCATATCAGATTCTTGAGTAATCACAGCATGCAAGTCTTTATTAGCAGCTTTGGTTTGCTTTCCATCACTAACTTGTATCTGCTCACCTGTGGTGGTGCCAGTTTTGGAGTCCTTGGACTCCTGATACGGGACTTCTTGTTCAATGGTCTTAGAATAAGTCATCGATACAGACACTTTCTGGTGTACATCTTCTTTCTGGACCATTTTCTCATCCTGTTTTTTGGACTCTAGATGCTTCTTCCCGGAATCCTCCAAAGATGAATGATTTTGATTAGTCAAATTTTTTACCTCAATGAGCAGGTCCTGAGTGTTCTTATGGACTGAGGTATCTGCTTCCTTGTGAATCCCTTGTATTTCATCCACAAGTACATGGCTGGTGGTCCCCAGAGAAGAGACCAGATCTTCAGCAAGAGAATTTTTACTGATATTCTCTACATTAGGCTCCAGTTTAGTCTCACTCTGAACATTTTCTTGAGAGAATAGTTTATTTTTCACCTCTTTCTTCAGTGGGTGGGTGGCAGAGATGTCCTGGACATCTGTCTTTGGTGACTCTACAGTCTCTTTTTTGGCCTTCTTACTTTTACCCTTGGATCCCTTCTTATCCTTCTCCTGAGTGACCTCCTGTTCTGTCTTAACCTGGACAGGTGTACTGGTGACACTCACTTCCACTGGGCCCTCATCCTTTAGATTCTGACTCTCTGATTTGGTCTTTAGTTTGTCCTCTCTAGCATCCATTAAATGTGAGGGACCCTGAGTAAGCCCACCTTGTCCTCCTGCACCCTCACAAGCTTTTTCTGTTTTTGCTTCCTTTTTAGATTTCCCTTGTTTAGCTTTTGGAGACTCGCTCTTTGGAGTCACCTCAGGTGTGACCTCTACCCCTTTCTTTGCTTCACTTTTTACTCCTTCACTAACACTCGTTTTTTGGGCCTTTTTGGCTTCTGTAGTCAAGCTATTCTGGTCATCATCAGCCCTTTCTTTTCCTGCCTTTTCCTGACCTTTCTTCCTTTGGCCCCTTTTCTCTTCTACCTTGGTCTCTGTTTTTGGAGGCTCTAGTTCTGCAGTCATTGGACCAGCAGTGACCTTAAACTCCTCCTCCTTTTGATGCTTCTGCTTTTTGCTTTGCAACTTCTCGCTTTCCTGCTCTGCTGCAGGTTTGGAGGCTGACAGCACATGGGTTTGACTCACTGCTTTATCTTCCAAGTACTTTTCAGCTGAAATGCTATGCCTTCCCTGCTGTTTAACCTCTTGTGTGGCCTCTACGCTTGTCTTGACAGAGGCAGACACAGCTAAACCTGAGGCCTTCACTATCTCCGCTGTCTCTTTCTCCTTTCCATTTTCTTTGGTTGGTTTTATTACTTGTGCTTTGTTCTTCTCCTGGCCCAATACCTGCTCTTGTACTGCAGCCCTCTCCCTAATCTCTGGCTTTACTACCTTCTCTTGGGCATTGACCTCTAGACTTTTATGAATGGATACTACAGAGGACACTACATGGACCTCCATATTTTTCTCTATAATGACCGCTTTGGACTCTTCAGATTTTTGGACCACTTTGGAGCTGGACCATTTAGTAGCATTTAGGGTCTCTGACATGAGGCCTGACCTGTTGACAGTCTCGTTGGATTCTAGTTTACCCTCTCTCCTCACATTCTCCTCCTTTTTCAGATCCTGCCTCTCACCGAAGGAGAAGACTGAACCTGGAGAAGTCACTAACTCAGCATTTTCTGTCACTGTGTGTCTCCTGGAAATGTCTCCCTTTCTGAGCCCTTGGGTCCCTCGGAACATCTCATCTGCCCAGCTTTCAGAGGAAGATGTTCCTAAATGTCCCCTCTTCTCGTACTCTGCTCTCTCTGGCTCTCCCACATGTCTCTTCCTAATCTCTTCCCTCCTCTGAGTTTGCTTGGTCCCCCATTTCTCCTCTACATTGGTAGAACTTGTTCCCTTCTTATTACTGGCCTGGTCATCTTTTTCCTCCCATCTCTGCCACCCACCTCCTTGACAGCTGTTCTCGAGCACGTGGGACTTGGTGGAGCCATGCATGGTGTCCTGACCTCTCGGGGGCAAGGTTTCCTCTCTCCTGCGATACTCTTGCCTCTCAACATCGGCCTGGGGTTTTGGAACATATGATGTGGGGCCACGGACTGCTTGGACATTTGCAGCAGGTGTCTTCCGGGGTAATCCTGGGGGGGCAATGGGACGTCTTACCCTCTGTAGAGATGCAGGCACAATTTCGGGAGGAAGATGTAGGTATTGGCGCAGATAGGCGATGCCCTCATTGGTAAGGTACCAGTAACAATGCTTCCATGCGAAGGTATCCCTGACGAATCCACGAGATTTCAGAGAGCCCATTGCTTTGGTTACCTGCAGGTTTGTGACCCCGGGAACCTCGGCATGGCGACTCTGCGGCCTCTCGTCGTTCTTAGCCACCATGACTCCATCACGGAAAAGTATCTCATAGATCGCTCGCAGACGGTCACGTGGCATCAGCATCCCAGCCACCATCTTGGTTATTTAGGCTCAGTACAAGTGCAGAAGAGAAAAGTGCAGTCTGCACCAGAAAAAAAAAAAAAAGTATAAAAACCAGCACAAAAAGAGCGAATAAATAAGCAGCAGGAAGTTCCTTGTGTCGGTGGCAGCGAGCTGCCGGCTGATCTCCCTGGATGAAGGTCTCCACAGGGAGAAGCGTCTGCAGTAATCGCTGCAGATCCTGAAAATGGGCAGACAGTTTTTTCCTAGCCGTCCTCCCTCTACGTCTCCCCCTCCTCAGCTTCTGGAGAGTGTTAGCGACTCCACCTCCGGGTGTGAGAGAGACTGGACAGAGCAGAGAGACAGCCTAAAGTCCAGGGAGACTGTGCCTCGACAGGCACAAGAGGAAAGAGAGTGAAACCCGCGCGCTCTCACACGCCCTCCAGTCAGACAGGCACTTACGGAGGGAGGGGGCAGGATTCCAACCACGGCTGCCAATCCCACTCCTCCCAGTGCACCGTGCCCATTCAGCACCCAGGATGCCGGGCACACGTCCGTGCCATACCTTGCATCCCGCACAGCGTGTTACACCTTACCACAGGAACAGGAAAAATCTAAAAATCCTGCGCTTTTGGCAGTGCGAGCAGAGAGCGGCGTCCCGGCAGAGGTGGTAGGAAGGATATGAATGGCATACCAATCTCGTCCGTGCCACGAGGGGTGCAGCTGCCAAAATCCCTCAGTACGTGCCCTTTACGCAGAGTGACAGCCGCCTGCAAAGAGTTAACATGACAGCTCCGCCGTATGACCAGAGGGTTATATATAAAGGTATATTCCTAGACTGCAGCAAGGTGACAGATAAATAATACCGCAGCTGTCCCCATGTGTCACACTCCCAGCCCCCAATACCGCCCTGTCAAGTGCCAGCTCCTCGGACAAGCGGAGACACACATCAAGCGCTCAAGCCCTTTAATAAATCTACTAATTACCAGACTTTTCAACAACAAAAGCCGACAAGCCGCGACATGAGCCCTAATGACGAAGATATACCGCTCTGTGGTGCCCTGATGTCGCATCATCTCTACAGCAACGACAGGAAGCAGCGATTATGGCCGATCTGCCAAGATGTAGGAGCATGTTACCGGGAGGCACCACGTGCCTCATGCCTCAGTCATCTGCACACACACGATGCTACCAGGCGCCACTCACGCCTGTATTCCAGTATCTGCCCTGAAAGTTCCCAACTCCTGTAAACGGCGCGGGAGGCGGCAGGTCTGCAAATGTGAAGGGCCTTATTATCACACGGAAAGATTTCTATCAAGATATAAAGTGTCGGTCACCACTACACGACAAACCCGGGGCCCCTACAAATCGTCTCATCAGTGCAAGGGGCAATACAGCAGATCACAGGAGAGGGGGGAACGTGCAGGTTCTGGGGAGCTTGGGGAGCAGACGTCTCCTGTACTGTATCTATAGACTTCTATGGAGCAGACGTATCCTGTACTGTATCTATAGACTTCTATGGAGCAGACGTATCCTGTACTGTATCTATAGACTTCTATGGAGCAGACGTATCCTGTACAGTATCTATAGACTTCTATGGAGCAGACGTATCCTGTACTGTATCTATAGACTTCTATGGAGCAGACGTATCCTGTACTGTATCTATAGACTTCTATGGAGCAGACGTATCCTGTACAGTATCTATAGACTTCTATGGAGCAGACGTATCCTGTACAGTATCTATAGACTTCTATGGAGCAGACGTATCCTGTACAGTATCTATAGACTTCTATGGAGCAGACGTATCCTGTACTGTATCTATAGACTTCTATGGAGCAGACGTCTCCTGTACTGTATCTATAGACTTCTATGGAGCAGACGTATCCTGTACTGTATCTATAGACTTCTATGGGGCAGACGTATCCTGTACAGTATCTATAGGCTTCTATGGAGCAGACGTATCCTGTACAGTATGTATAGGCTTGTATTGGGCATATGCATCTTTCACAGATCACAGCTATAGGGCTGTCGTCATCTAGCACTCTGTTCCTGCCCAGAGCCATGATGCCACAAGCCGATGTGCCCGCCGTGGGGTGCACTGTGGGTTGGTGGCCCGGCGGGCGTGCCCTGACTGCTGCAGCTTCTACTCTCGCCCTCAGGCTCTGGAGTTAAGGTCTATACCTGGGAGCAGGATGCGGCTGGCTGACAGGATCCTGCTGATTTACATGGCCCCCAGTACGCGTACCAGCAGGGCACCAGGCGCTGAAAACCACAGAGACTCCGTGAAGGGTAAATCTTTGCTGACTGACAGATGTACGACCGCACATGAGGGAGTCTCAGATGGAGACCGCCATGCCCAGGGCTGCAGGACGCTGGTGAGATCTACCCTCTGCTCAGTAAACATATCTTCCGCCCCGGGGGATACGGCGTCAGGTGAGATTCCCACACATGCACAAAGCGGCAGAGTCATCCGTGAGGTTTTTCAGGTTTAGGTGGTTTTACAGCAATGGCCGGCACCCCACAGACGGCGGGGGCGCAGGGTGGCCCCATATCATCTCCCTGTGTGCAGCACTGCACCAAATCCTTACAGCGCCCCTCATGTCTGCAGGTCCAGGGACTGGTGGAGAGGTAAGTGCTCGGAGAGGGAGAGGTAAGTGCTCGGAGAGGGAGAGGTAAGTGCTCGGAGAGGGAGAGGTAAGTGCTCGGATGTAAAGAGGTAAGTGCTCGGAGAGGGAGAGGTAAGTGCTCGGATGTAAAGAGGTAAGTGCTCGGAGAGGGAGAGGTAAGTGAAGAACGAGGCGGAGAGGTAAGTGCTCGGAGGCATAGAAGTAAGTGCTCCGAGGCGGAAAGGTAAGTGCTCCGAGGCGGAGAGGCAAGTGCTCCGAGGCGGAGAGGTAAGTGCTCGGATGTGGAAAGGTAAGTGCTCGGATGTGGAAAGGTAAGTGCTCGGATGTGGAAAGGTAAGTGCTCGGATGTGGAAAGGTAAGTGCTCGGATGTGGAAAGGTAAGTGAAGAATGAGGTGGAGCGGCTCCTAGCAAATCTAGGACAGAACAAGGAATTATGTCAATCCAGGTTTGGAGGTATCACATTGGGGACGCCTCAGCGGGATTATTATATTCCAGGTTTGGAGGTATCACATTGGGGACGCCTCAGCGGGATTATTATATTCCAGGCTTGGAGGTATCACATTGGGGACGCCTCAGCGGGATTATTATATTCCAGGCTTGGAGGTATCACATTGGGGACGCCTCAGCGGGATTATTATATTCCAGGTTTGGAGGTATCACATTGGGGACGCCTCAGCGGGATTATTATATTCCAGGCTTGGAGGTATCACATTGGGGACGCCTCAGCGGGATTATTATATTCCAGGCTTGGAGGTATCACATTGGGGACGCCTCAGCGGGATTATTATATTCCAGGCTTGGAGGTATCACATTGGGGACGCCTCAGCGGGATTATTATATTCCAGGTTTGGAGGCATCACATTGGGGACGCCTCAGCGGGATTAATACAATCCAGGTTTGGAGGTATCACATTGGGGACGCCTCAGCGGGATTATTATATTCCAGGTTTGGAGGTATCACATTGGGGACGCCTCAGCGGGATTAATACAATCCAGGTTTGGAGGTACCACATTGGGGACGCCTCAGCGGGATTATTATATTCCAGGTTTGGAGGTATCACATTGGGGACGCCTCAGCGGGATTATTATATTCCAGGTTTGGAGGTTTCACATTGGGGACGCCTCAGCGGGATTAATACAATCCAGGTTTGGAGGTACCACATTGGGGACGCCTCAGCGGGATTATTATATTCCAGGTTTGGAGGTATCACATTGGGGACGCCTCAGCGGGATTATTATATTCCAGGTTTGGAGGTTTCACATTGGGGACGCCTCAGCGGGATTATTATATTCCAGGTTTGGAGGTATCACATTGGGGACGCCTCAGCGGGATTAATACAATCCAGGTTTGGAGGCATCACATTGGGGACGCCTCAATAGGAGTAACACAATCCCGGCTTGGAGGTATCAGACTGTGGACGCCTCAGCGGCAGACCGTAGATACCACCACCATATGCCGGTGTACAGTGGGGGGGCAGGGGCCGTCTGGCGAGGGGTCACATGTTTGCCACATTACCTGCATACACAAAACGGAGGGAAGAAATGCAATGGGAGCTTCAGCTGGGACCAGTCTGAACTGTAGGACGACGATGGGACTGGGGAGAGCTCCGCAGAATTGTGGGGGACACCGCACCTCCACCGGCTTGATGTGCGGAGCGGGGAGGACTCCACCGCCTGCAGGGGTTAATCCTGCAGAAGTCCCAGCGCGGGCAGATCTCGGGGAAATAGTCCCGTGTTTTGTACATTGGATCCTTGAGATGAGGAGGGGGAGGACGAAAAACCTCCAAATCATAATATTTACAGCGTCTCCATGGCGAGCGAGACGGGAACAGGAAGAAGCCTCAGCCTGGCACCCAGGCCGCCCGCTATATATAACCAGGGCGGGATACAGGTGTGTATTACACTGCAGCGTCCATTATACCGTACAGCAGAGGTGTGTATTACACTGCAGCGTCCATTATACCGTACAGCAGAGGTGTATATTACACTGCAGCGTCCATTATACCGTACAGCAGAGGTGTGTATTACACTGCAGCGTCCATTATACCGTACAGCAGAGGTGTGTATTACACTGCAGCGTCCATTATACCGTACAGCAGAGGTGTATATTACACTACAGCGTCCATTATACCGTACAGCACAGGTGTGTATTACACTGCAGCGTCCATTATACCGTACAGCAGAGGTGTGTATTACACTGCAGCGTCCATTATACCGTACAGCAGAGGTGTATATTACACTGCAGCGTCCATTATACCGTACAGCAGAGGTGTATATTACACTGCAGCGTCCATTATACCGTACAGCAGAGGTGTATATTACACTGCAGCGTCCATTATACCGTACAGCAGAGGTGTGTATTACACTGCAGCGTCCATTATACCGTACAGCAGAGGTGTGTATTACACTGCAGCGTCCATTATACCGTACAGCAGAGGTGTATATTACACTACAGCGTCCATTATACCGTACAGCACAGGTGTGTATTACACTGCAGCGTCCATTATACCGTACAGCAGAGGTGTGTATTACACTGCAGCGTCCATTATACCGTACAGCAGAGGTGTATATTACACTGCAGCGTCCATTATACCGTACAGCAGAGGTGTATATTACACTGCAGCGTCCATTATACCGTACAGCAGAGGTGTATATTACACTGCAGCGTCCATTATACCGTACAGCAGAGGTGTGTATTACACTGCAGCGTCCATTATACCGTACAGCAGAGGTGTGTATTACACTGCAGCGTCCATTATACCGTACAGCAGAGGTGTGTATTACACTGCAGCGTCCATTATACCGTACAGCAGAGGTGTATATTACACTACAGCGTCCATTATACCGTACAGCAGAGGTGTATATTACACTGCAGCGTCCATTATACCGTACAGCAGAGGTGTATATTACACTACAGCGTCCATTATACCGTACAGCAGAGGTGTATATTACACTGCAGCGTCCATTATACCGTACAGCAGAGGTGTGTATTACACTGCAGCGTCCATTATACCGTACAGCAGAGGTGTGTATTACACTGCAGCGTCCATTATACCGTACAGCAGGTGTATATTACACTACAGCGTCCATTATACCGTACAGCAGAGGTGTATATTACACTGCAGCGTCCATTATACCGTACAGCAGAGGTGTATATTACACTGCAGCGTCCATTATACCGTACAACAGAGGTGTATATTACACTGCAGCGTCCATTATACTGTACAGCAGAGGTGTATATTACACTACAGCGTCCATTATACCGTACAGCAGAGGTGTATATTACACTACAGCGTCCATTATACCGTACAGCAGGTGTATATTACACTACAGCGTCCATTATACCGTACAGCAGAGGTGTATATTACACTACATCATCCATTATACCGTACAGCAGAGGTGTGTATTACACTACATCATCCATTATACCGTACAGCAGAGGTGTGTATTACACTGCAGCGTCCATTATACCGTACAGCAGAGGTGTATATTACACTGCAGCATCCATTATACCGTACAGCAGAGGTGTATATTACACTGCAGCATCCATTATACCGTACAGCAGAGGTGTATATTACACTGCAGCGTCCATTATACCGTACAGCAGTGGTGTATATTACACTACATCATCCATTATACCGTACAGCAGAGGTGTATATTACACTGCAGCATCCATTATACCGTACAGCAGAGGTGTATATTACACTGCAGCGTCCATTATACCGTACAGCAGAGGTGTGTATTACACTGCAGCATCCATTATACCGTACAGCAGAGGTGTGTATTACACTGCAGCGTCCATTATACCGTACAGCAGAGGTGTAAATTACACTACAGCGTCCATTATACCGTACAGCAGAGGTGTATATTACACTACATCATCCATTATACCGTACAGCAGAGGTGTGTATTACACTGCAGCGTCCATTATACCGTACAGCAGAGGTGTATATTACACTGCAGCGTCCATTATACCGTACAGCAGAGGTGTATATTACACTGCAGCATCCATTATACCGTACAGCAGAGGTGTATATTACACTACAGCGTCCATTATACCGTACAGCAGGTGTATATTACACTGCAGCGTCCATTATACCGTACAGCACAGGTGTATATTACACTGCAGCGTCCATTATACCGTACAGCACAGGTGTATATTACACTACAGCGTCCATTATACCGTACAGCAGAGGTGTATATTACACTACATCATCCATTATACCGTACAGCAGAGGTGTGTATTACACTGCAGCGTCCATTATACCGTACAGCACAGGTGTATATTACACTGCAGCGTCCATTATACCGTACAGCAGAGGTGTATATTACACTGCAGCGTCCATTATACCGTACAGCACAGGTGTATATTACACTGCAGCATCCATTATACTGTACAGCAGAGGTGTATATTACACTACAGCGTCCATTATACCGTACAGCAGAGGTGTATATTACACTGCAGCGTCCATTATACCGTACAGCAGAGGTGTATATTACACTACAGCATCCATTATACCGTACAGCAGAGGTGTGTATTACACTACAGCATCCATTATACCGTACAGCAGAGGTGTATATTACACTACAGCGTCCATTATACCGTACAGCAGAGCAGAGGTGTATTGCGCATGGAAATATATCATCATGCAGCATATATAGCCAGATATTACAGAGCAGCCTGCATTATATTACTGTACATTATATCACTGTATTATATTACGGAGCAGTATGTTATATGGCAGCACTCATGAGAGGAGCAGACGGGCGTTATAACATTCATCTAGATGCCATCTATTTACCTTATGTGACAACGCCCAGATCAAACCAGAATCCGTGTACTGAGTCACCGCCAGATCCGTGTCCGCCATTAACTCCAGAGCAAACTCCAGCACCCCTGTAATACCGCGCCCCGTCACACCGCACCCCTGTAATACTGCGCCCCGTCACACCGCACCCCTGTAATACTGCGCCCCGTCACACCGCACCCCTGTAATACCGCGCCCCGTCACACCGCACCCCTGTAATACTGCGCCCCGTCACACCGCACCCCTGTAATACTGCGCCCCGTCACACCGCACCCCTGTAATACCGCGCCCCGTCACACCGCACCCCTGTAATACCGCGCCCCGTCACACCGCACCCCTGTAATACCGCGCCCCGTCACACCGCACCCCTGTAATACTGCGCCCCGTCACACCGCACCCCTGTAATACTGCGCCCCGTCACACCGCACCCCTGTAATACTGCGCCCCGTCACACCGCACCCCTGTAATACTGCGCCCCGTCACACCGCACCCCTGTAATACCGCGCCCCGTCACACCGCACCCCTGTAATACCGCGCCCCGTCACACCGCACCCCTGTAATACCGCGCCCCGTCACACCGCACCCCTGTAATACTGCGCCCCGTCACACCGCACCCCTGTAATACTGCGCCCCGTCACACCGCACCCCTGTAATACTGCGCCCCGTCACACCGCACCCCTGTAATACTGCGCCCCGTCACACCGCACCCCTGTAATACTGCGCCCCGTCACACCGCACCCCTGTAATACCGCGCCCCGTCACACCGCACCCCTGTAATACTGCGCCCCGTCACACCGCACCCCTGTATTATTGCGCCCCGTCACACCGCACCCCTGTAATACTGCACCCCGTCACACCGCACCCCTGTAATACTGCGCCCCGTCACACCGCACCCCTGTAATACTGCGCCCCGTCACACCGCACCCCTGTATTACTGCGCCCCGTCACACCGCACCCCTGTAATACTGCGCCCCGTCACACCGCACCCCTGTAATACTGCACCCCGTCACACCGCACCCCTGTAATACTGCGCCCCGTCACACCGCACCCCTGTAATACTGCGCCCCGTCACACCGCACCCCTGTATTACTGCGCCCCGTCACACCGCACCCCTGTAATACTGCCCCCGTCACACCGCACCCCTGTAATACTGCGCCCCACTATACTCTGTGCTCCCCTGTAATACTGCACCCCACTATACTCTGCTCCCCTGTAATACTGCGCCCCACTATACTCTGTGCTCCCCTGTAATACTGCACCCCACTATACTCTGCTCCCCTGTAATACTGCACCCCACTATACTCTGTGCTCCCCTGTAATACTGCACCCCACTATACTCTGTGCTCCCCTGTAATACTGCGCCCCACTATACTCTGCTCCCCTGTAATACTGCGCCCCACTATACTGTGCTCCCCTGTAATACTGCGCCCCCCACTATACTCTGTGCTCCCCTGTAATACTGCGCCCCACTATACTGTGCTCCCCTGTAATACTGCACCCCACTATACTCTGCTCCCCTGTAATACTGCACCTCACTATACTCTGTGCTCCCCTGTAATACTGCACCCCACTATACTCTGCTCCCCTGTAATACTGCGCCCCACTATACTCTGTGCTCCCCTGTAATACTGCGCCCCACTATACTCTGCTCCCCTGTAATACTGCGCCCCCCACTATACTCTGTGCTCCCCTGTAATACTGCGCCCCACTATACTGTGCTCCCCTGTAATACTGCACCCCACTATACTCTGCTCCCCTGTAATACTGCACCCCACTATACTGTGCGCTCCCCTGTAATACTGCGCCCCACTATACTCTGTGCTCCCCTGTAATACTGCACCCCACTATACTCTGCTCCCCTGTAATACTGCACCCCACTATACTCTGCTCCCCTGTAATACTGCGCCCCACTATACTGTGCTCCCCTGTAATACTGCGCCCCCCACTATACTCTGTGCTCCCCTGTAATACTGCGCCCCACTATACTGTGCTCCCCTGTAATACTGCACCCCACTATACTCTGCTCCCCTGTAATACTGCACCTCACTATACTCTGTGCTCCCCTGTAATACTGCACCCCACTATACTCTGCTCCCCTGTAATACTGCGCCCCACTATACTCTGTGCTCCCCTGTAATACTGCACCCCACTATACTGTGCTCCCCTGTAATACTGCGCCCCACTATACTGTGCTCCCCTGTAATACTGCGCCCCACTATACTGTGCTCCCCTGTAATACTGCGCCCCACTATACTCTGCTCCCCTGTAATACTGCACCTCACTATACTCTGTGCTCCCCTGCAATACTGCGCCCCACTATACTCTGCTCCCCTGTAATACTGCGCCCCACTATACTCTGTGCTCCCCTGTAATACTGCGCCCCCCACTATACTCTGTGCTCCCCTGCAATACTGCGCCCCACTATACTCTGCTCCCCTGTAATACTGCGCCCCACTATACTGTGCTCCCCTGTAATACTGCGCCCCCCACTATACTCTGTGCTCCCCTGTAATACTGCACCCCACTATACTGTGTTCCCCTGTAATACTGCGCCCCACTATACTCTGCTCCCCTGTAATACTGCGCCCCACTATACTCTGCTCCCCTGTAATACTGCGCCCCACTATACTCTGCTCCCCTGTAATACTGCGCCCCACTATACTCTGCTCCCCTGCAATACTGCGCCCCACTATACTGTGCTCCCCTGTAATACTGCGCCCCACTATACTCTGCTCCCCTGTAATACTTCACCCCACTATACTCTGCGCTCCCCTGTAATACTGCGCCCCACTATACTCTGCTCCCCTGCAATACTGCGCCCCACTATACTCTGCTCCCCTGTAATACTGCGCCCCACTATACTCTGCTCCCCTGTAATACTGCGCCCCACTATACTCTGCTCCCCTGTAATACTGCGCCCCACTATACTCTGCTCCCCTGTAATACTGCACCTGGAGACCCTGATACACTTTTCTATACTGATGAGGGCCCCATCCGGACACAGAGAACCCCAGTGTACCCCCCCATACTACACAGCTATTATAGACACCTATCATATATACTCCAGAGTATGGGGGCCACAGTCGTCTCCGGCTCAGTATATATATAGCAGCGGCCGCTCGCTCATAGCGCCTCGTGCTCAGGAAACGCTCCTATACATTTTTAGAGCTGCCCTCTACCAAGGACGCAGAGAGGGTCTCCCCCCCCCTTGGGGTCTGCACGGCCCCCACACCTGTGTCTGTCTCTCTGGGGCGTCCTTCAGACCAGGGATTTCCATACATCTTATAATACACAGGAGGGCGTTATAAGACCACACAAGCGAAGTACTACAGACGGGCGCCATGTTTACACACTGCACTGGTGAGGACGTCTGGCAGCCATGAGGCGGTATACATCTGCTGTATCCTGCCACCATCAGGCGTATTCACACAGAGGGGCCCGGCGCCGGCTTCTGCCGTTCTGCTGGACCTGGGTTCACATTTAACCTGAGCCAAAAACCCGATGGGAACCCAGCCTTACCTGTACAGCTGCAAAAACGGAAGGCCAGCGCGTACTGGGCGCGCAGCGTCCGCAACGCCTCCGACCGAAAGGAGCCTCTAACAACTGGCCACTAAGGGGTTAACTGCTCACCACTATACTCTGCGCTCCACTGTAATACTGCGCCCCCCACTATACTCTGCGCTCCACTGTAATACTGCGCCCCCCACTATACTCTGCTCCACTGTAATACTGCTCCCCACTATACTCTGCACTCCACTGTAATACTGCTCCCCACTATACTCTGCGCTCCACTGTAATACTGTGCCCCCCACTATACTCTGCGCTCCACTGTAATACTGCGCCCCCCACTATACTCTGCGCTCCACTGTAATACTGCTCCCCACTATACTCTGTGCTCCACTGTAATACTGCGCCCCCCACTATACTATGCGCTCCACTATAATACTGCGCCCCCCACTATACTCTGCGCTCCACTGTAATACTGCGCCCCCCACTATACTCTGTGCTCCACTGTAATACTGCTCCCCTCTATACTCTGCGCTCCACTGTAATACTGCTCCCCACTATACTCTGCGCTCCACTGTAATACTGCCCCCCACTATACTCTGCGCTCCACTGTAATACTGCGCCCCACTATACTCTGCGCTCCACTGTAATACTGCTCCCCCCACTATACTCTGCGCTCCACTGTAATACTGCGCCCCCCACTATACTCTGCGCTCCACTGTAATACTGCGCCCCCCACTATACTCTGCGCTCCACTGTAATACTGCTCCCCACTATACTCTGCCCTCCACTGTAATACTGCGCCCCCCACTATACTCTGCGCTCCACTGTAATACTGCGCCCCCCACTATACTCTGCGCTCCACTGTAATACTGCTCCCCACTATACTCTGCGCTCCACTGTAATACTGCTCCCCACTATACTCTGCCCTCCACTGTAATACTACGCCCCCCACTATACTCTGTGCTCCACTGTAATACTGCGCCCCCCACTATACTCTGCGCTCCACTGTAATACTGCGCCCCCCACTATACTCTGCGCTCCACTGTAATACTGCGCCCCCCACTATACTCTGCGCTCCACTGTAATACTGCGCCCCACTATACTCTGTGCTCCACTGTAATACTGCTCCCCACTATACTCTGTGCTCCACTGTAATACTGCGCCCCCCACTATACTATGCGCTCCACTGTAATACTGCGCCCCCCACTATACTCTGCGCTCCACTGTAATACTGCTCCCCTCTATACTCTGCGCTCCACTGTAATACTGCGCCCCCCACTATACTCTGCGCTCCACTGTAATACTGCGCCCCCCACTATACTCTGCTCCACTGTAATACTGCTCCCCACTATACTATGCGCTCCACTGTAATACTGCGCCCCCCACTATACTCTGCGCTCCACTGTAATACTGCTCCCCTCTATACTCTGCGCTCCACTGTAATACTGCGCCCCCCACTATACTCTGCGCTCCACTGTAATACTGCGCCCCCCACTATACTCTGCGCTCCACTGTAATACTGCGCCCCCCACTATACTCTGCGCTCCACTGTAATACTGCTCCCCACTATACTCTGCGCTCCACTGTAATACTGCGCCCCCCACTATACTCTGCGCTCCACTGTAATACTGCGCCCCCCACTATACTCTGCGCTCCACTGTAATACTGCGCCCCCCACTATACTCTGCGCTCCACTGTAATACTGCGCCCCCCACTATACTCTGCGCTCCACTGTAATACTGCGCCCCCCACTATACTCTGCGCTCCACTGTAATACTGCTCCCCACTATACTCTGCGCTCCACTGTAATACTGCTCCCCACTATACTCTGCGCTCCACTGTAATACTGCTCCCCACTATACTCTGCCCTCCACTGTAATACTGCGCCCCCCACTATACTCTGCGCTCCACTGTAATACTGCTCCCCACTATACTCAGCGCTCCACTGTAATACTGCGCCCCCCACTATACTCTGCGCTCCACTGTAATACTGCTCCCCACTATACTCTGCGCTCCACTGTAATACTGCGCCCCCCACTATACTCTGCGCTCCACTGTAATACTGCGCCCCCCACTATACTCTGCGCTCCACTGTAATACTGCGCCCCCCACTATACTCTGCGCTCCACTGTAATACTGCGCCCCCACTATACTCTGCGCTCCACTGTAATACTGCGCCCCACTATACTCTGTGCTCCACTGTAATACTGCGCACCCCACTATACTCTGCGCTCCACTGTAATACTGCGCCCGCCACTATACTCTGTGCTCCACTGTAATACTGCGCCCCCCACTATACTCTGCGCTCCACTGTAATACTGCGCACCCCACTATACTCTGCGCTCCCTGTAATACTGCGCCCCCCACTATACTCTGCGCTCCACTGTAATACTGCTCCCCACTATACTCTGTGCCCCCCACTATACTCTGCGCTCCACTGTAATACTGCTCCCCACTATACTCTGTGCCCCCCACTATACTCTGCGCTCCACTGTAATACTGTGCCCCCCACTATACTCTGCCCTCCACTGTAATACTGCTCCCCACTATACTCTGTGCCCCCCACTATACTCTGCGCTCCACTGTAATACTGTGCCCCCCACTATACTCTGTGCTCCCCTGTAATACTGCGCTCCACTGTAATACTGTGCCCCCCACTATACTCTGCCCTCCACTGTAATACTGCTCCCCACTATACTCTGTGCCCCCCACTATACTCTGCGCTCCACTGTAATACTGTGCCCCCCACTATACTCTGTGCTCCCCTGTAATACTGCTCCCCACTATACTCTCCGCTCCCTGTAATACTGAGCCCCACTATACTCTGTGCTCCCCACTATACTCTGCGCTCCACTGTAATACTGTGCCCCCCACTATACTCTGTGCTCCCCTGTAATACTGCTCCCCACTATACTCTCCGCTCCCTGTAATACTGAGCCCCACTATACTCTGTGCCCCCCACTATACTCTGTGCTCCCCTGTAATACTTCACCCCACTATACTCCCCCCACTATACTCTGTGCTCCCCTGTAATACTTCACCCCACTATACTCCCCCCACTATACTCTGTGCTCCCTGTAATACTGAGCTCCCCACTATACTCTGCGCTCCACTGTAATACTGCTCTTCACTATACTCTGTGCTCCCTGTAATACTTCACCCCACTATACTCTGCTCTCCACTGTAATACTGCGCCCCACTATACTCTGTGCTCCCCAGTAATACTGCGCCCCACTATACTCTGTGCTCCCCAGTAATACTGCGCCCCACTATACTCTGTGCTCCCCTGTAATACTGTGCACCACTATACTCTGTGCGCCCCACTATACTCTCCGCTCCCCTGTAATACTGCGCCCCACAATACTCTGTGCAGTGTACCCCCCCATACTACACAGCTATTATAGAGACACGTCTCATATATACAGTATACAGAGAGAAAGAAGCCTCTAATGACTAACAACTGGCCACTAAGGGGTTAACGGTGGGTGACAACATTCCCACTGTGAGGCCTCCTCTTCGCCTGGTCTGATGGCGCCCTCTGGAGGAGCTGGCAGGAATCACAGCGGCACACGGACGGGCGCAGCCATTTTGCAGGATTCTGTCACCATCGGGAGGCGCTTTTCCAGAACGGGAATCGGTGCGGCCTGGGGAAGCAGCGCAGACATTATTTAAACCACAAGATGCGGTAAATCTATGGCGGCCATCAGTCCGGTCAGGCCGGCTTCACATCACATTTTTACCATCCATTTAAAATACAAAAAACGCATACGCTAAGAGATGCCTCAGCCGGACGCCAGGGACGCCACACAGCGGCATCTGCTCTCCGAGAGTTCCATCGTCAGAAAAACCGGACTCTGCAGGTTAGAACAGCGCAGCGCGTTACGCTCTTGTATCCCCTTTTGTTTCCAACGTATACGTTAAATGGATGGCAAAAACGTTATGTGAATCCAGGGCCACTAATACAACAGGGGCCCCGGCTGCACAGAACTCCAGGGCCACTAATACAGCAGGGGCCCCGGCTGCACAGAACTCCAGGGCCACTAATACAACAGGGGCCCCGGCTGCACAGAACTCCAGGGCCACTAATACAGCAGGGGCCCCGGCTGCACAGAACTCCAGGGCCACTAATACAGCAGGGGCCCCGGCTGCACAGAACTCCAGGGCCACTAATACAACAGGGGCCCTGTCTGCACAAAACTCCAGGGCCACTAATACAACAGGGGCCCCGTCTGCACAGAACTCCAGGGCCACTAATACAGCAGGGGCCCCGGCTGCACAGAACTCCAGGGCCACTAATACAGCAGGGGCCCCGTCTGCACAGAACTCCAGGGCCACTAATACAACAGGGGCCCCGTCTGCACAGAACTCCAGGGCCACTAATACAGCAGGGGCCCCGTCTGCACAGAACTCCAGGGCCACTAATACAACAGGGGCCCCGTCTGCACAGAACTCCAGGGCCACTAATACAGCAGGGGCCCCGGCTGCACAGAACTCCAGGGCCACTAATACAGCAGGGGCCCCGTCTGCACAGAACTCCAGGGCCACTAATACAACAGGGGCCCCGTCTGCACAGAACTCCAGGGCCACTAATACAGCAGGGGCCCCGTCTGCACAGAACTCCAGGGCCACTAATACAACAGGGGCCCCGTCTGCACAGAACTCCAGGGCCACTAATACAGCAGGGGCCCCGGCTGCACAGAACTCCAGGGCCACTAATACAGCAGGGGCCCCGGCTGCACAGAACTCCAGGGCCACTAATACAGCAGGGGCCCCGGCTGCACAGAACTCCAGGGCCACTAATACAACAGGGGCCCCGTCTGCACAGAACTCCAGGGCCACTAATACAGCAGGGGCCCCGGCACATCCAATCTGGCCAAACAAGGCTTCCTCCCTAGTGAAGGCCTAAATAAAGCCTCCGGCCGGGGGATGTGCGGGGGGCCCCCAGGAACAGTGTCTCCTTTCACAGGGTAACGGGGGCTGTAAATCAGCCGCAGCATGTCAGTGGGGCCCCCATTACACCGCCACAAAGCCCTGCCTGGTAACTGCTGGCATTCCGCAGGACTCCCACATCCGGACCCCCGGTAACCGGCGGCGGCGGGGGGCTCTGTTATTAGAAGCCCCCATTGTTCCTGATGAGAATCCTGTGACATTTTAAAGTTGGCAGAAAAAAGCACAATAAGAGAAATGAAGAAAACCAACCTGGGCTGCGAGGTCCGGCCCGGAGAAGAGGCGCGAGGCACAGTGAGCCTCCCTCACGGGTCCGATCCGTACGTGGGCAGCGCATGAACAGGAGGCGCACTCACTGCATCATGACAACCATCACGTCTGGTGCTCCAGAATCTCGACTTTGCGACTTTTTCACCTCATCGACGCAGGAAAGTGGGCGTGGTCAGCTGTCGCGGTAATTCAAACCAAATGTATCAACCAATTATAGAACAACACAATAATCTGCGCACTCTTAAAGGGGCGGCGTGGAAAGACAGAGGTGTCAGCCTTAAAGGGGTTATCCAAGATCCTCGGATTCACATCAGCGCTTTGCATCTCTTCTGATCCGTCAGAGGGCGGAACTAAAAACTGGATCCGTTATTTTGAGCATCAGTTATGATCAGTTTGCTTCCGATTTTGTCAGATCCGTTATTTTAGATGGGAGAAAACTGATCGTAACTGATGCTGAAAAAAGACGGATCCGTTATTTTTAGTGCTGAGCTCGACTGATCCGTCTTTATATATTCTGCTCTTCTGACGGGTCAGTGATGTGAATATGGCCCCCCCAGGCACAGCGCCCTCCGCTGTACAGTGGCTGTGCTTGGTATTGCACCTTGTGCCTGGGTCATGTGACTGATGTACGATGACGTCACTGGCCTAAGTGCTCACACAGCGCAGATGGTGGGGGTGCTGGGAGTCGGACCCCCGCCAGGCTGATCGTGAGGGCCCGGAGAACCAGAAATCTGCTGCGAATTATGGCAATTCCCCTCATGATAAACCTCCCTCTGTGTTTCAGCTCCTAAGCACTTCATGATCTCTGCTTGTTGTCAGTGAATGCTAGCACTAATGTCACCCCTGAAGACTGGCATCCACTGTTCCTGCACTCATACATTGTAACAAGACAGTGGAGACACTGCTGTGCTCAGCCTCCTGAGGTCAGGCGTGCCTCATGCCTCAGACCCAGTATAAGGGGCAGAAGAAGAGGCGGAGGAATCCCCGTCACCACATGTAAGAAGGTGTCAGCGGGGGTCACTGACCACGTGGACCAAACCTCTGGGTTCAGTGCAGCCGAGCACCAGCAGGGGGCGCACACCGGCCACCAGATTGCATCCAACTGACGCCATTCATTTGGACTGCAGAAGTAGTTAAATAGTTAAAATCAACCGGCGGCGCTCCCCAGTCGGCGGTGTAGTCCAGGCCTCTGTTCCGTATTTAGCTGTCCGTACTCCCCGCATCCCTCAGCCTCAGGAGCGCACCAGACTACGCGGACGGATAAGGAGCACGGACACCAGCAGGATCCACGGAAGACAATGCCGACCACCTCCACCACCAGACGAGACGTCACCGCGTCATCAGCCTGGATACACCCTCATTGAAGAGACTGACCCAGAAAAAACGTGAACAGCGTTCCTTTATTCTCACCCTTATGTGCGGAGATCAGATCTCTGTCCAGGCCCAAAGACTGAGGCTGCACTACTGAAAGACTGCGATGACTACTCCTCTCCTTCTGACTCTCGGCAAGTGCAATGTGGTGACCATGTCCACATATTACTGCCACTAATCAAGCCAGGCTGGATGAAGATGCTGATGGTGATTTGGACCCCACAGGAATCAGTATACATGTTGTCAGTAGTGCAGCCTCAGGTTTATCAGACCAAGCACCAAAAGATTAAAAAATATTTTCATATCTTTATTATCATGTCAGCCGGTGGCATGGCAGTCATTCAGTCGGCCGGTGGCAGGGCCGTCATTCAGTCGGCTGGTGGTAGGGAAGTCATTCATTCAGTCGGCCGGTGGCAGGGCCGTCGGTCTGTTATTCGGCCGGTGGCAGGGCCGTGGATCTTTCAGTCGGCCGGTGGCAGGCTAGGGTTCCATCTAGTATAACAGATGTCAGTTTAACAGCGATTGTCCAGGCCGCACATAGCGAGCATTTGCAGCAGATACCAGGGCCGCCATCCATTGAGTCGGCCGGTGGCAGGGCAGTCGGTCTTTTAGTCGGCCGGTGGCAGGGCAGTCGGTCTTTTAGTCGGCCGGTGGCAGGGCAGTCGGTCTTTTAGTCGGCCGGTGGCAGGGCAGTCGGTCTTTTAGTCGGCCGGTGGCAGGGCAGTCGGTCTTTTAGTCGGCCGGTGGCAGGGCAGTCGGTCTTTTAGTCGGCCGGTGGAAGGGCCGTCGGTCAGTCGGCCGGTGGAAGGGCCGTCGGTCAGTCGGCCGGTGGAAGGGCCGTCGGTCAGTCGGCCGGTGGAAGGGCCGTCGGTCAGTCGGCCGGTGGAAGGGCCGTCGGTCAGTCGGCCGGTGGAAGGGCCGTCGGTCAGTCGGCCGGTGGAAGGGCCGTCGGTCAGTCGGCCGGTGGAAGGGCCGTCGGTCAGTGGCAGGCTAGGGGTCCATCATCTAGTATAACAGCTGTCAGTTTAACAGCGATTGTCCAGGCCGCACACAGCGAGCATCTGCAGCAGATGCCAGCATCATACATCAGCAGCAGCTGTCCAGCGTGATGTTCTGATCAGAAGATATAAATCCAGTCACCGCACCGTCCAGTACCATTGGGGGCTTCCCTATACCCCAGCAGTCAGGATCCTGGGATTGGCTGCGTGCAGGTTTTTCAGGGCACCTTGGGTCCCTTCTGCCAAAAGCAGAATCTCCTGATCTTACCTTTATAAGTAGAAAGCATGCCGGCCCCACAGCCTCCAGACTGTCACCTTCTCTGTGCACTGACACACGGCCTCCAATCCCACAATGCAGCAGGAGGAGCCTTGTGCTTAGACGCGTGGCCTTTGTAACCGGCTACCTGAGCTGGACTACACCTGCTGCGTGCACACAAGTGACTACAATCCGATCTCACATATAAAAACCACTTCAGTCTGAAAAAACTGTAGATTACAGAGCTTCAAAGTAATCACACAATCATTGCAAGAAGGAAAGGAGGCCCCACATTCAGGAGTGGAGGCTGTAGAGAGGTGAGGACACATCTCCAGGAGTAGAGGATATAGAGAGGTCTCCAGGAGTGGAGGATATAGAGAGGTGAGGACACATCTCCAGGAGTAGAGGATATAGAGAGGTGAGGACACGTCTGCAGGAGTGGAGGCTGTAGAGAAGTGAGGACACGTCTCCAGGAGTAGAGGCTGTAAAGAGGTGAGGACAGGTCTCCAGGAGTAGAGGATATAGAGAGGTGAGGACACGTCTCCAGGAGTAGAGGATATAGAGAGGTGAGGACAGGTCTCCAGGAGTAGAGGATATAGAGAGGTGAGGACACGTCTCCAGGAGTAGAGGATATAGAGAGGTGAGGACAGGTCTCCAGGAGAAGAGGATATAGAGAGGTGAGGACAGGTCTCCAGGAGTAGAGGATATAGAGAGGTGAGGACAGGTCTCCAGGAGTAGAGGATATAGAGAGGTGAGGACACGTCTCCAGGAGTAGAGGATATAGAGAGGTGAGGACAGGTCTCCAGGAGTAGAGGATATAGAGAGGTGAGGACAGGTCTCCAGGAGTGGAGGATATAGAGAGGTGAGGACAGGTCTCCAGGAGTAGAGGATATAGAGAGGTGAGGACAGGTCTCCAGGAGTAGAGGATATAGAGAGGTGAGGACAGGTCTCCAGGAGTAGAGGATATAGAGAGGTGAGGACAGGTCTCCAAGAGTAGAGGATATAGAGAGGTGAGGAAACATCTCCAGGAGTGGAGGATATAGAGAGGTAAAGACCGGTCTCCAGGAGCAGAGGATATAGAGAGGTGAGGACAGGTCTCCAAGAGTAGAGGATGTAGAGAGGTGAGGACAGGTCTCCAGTAGTGGAGGATATAGAGAGGTGAGGACACGTCTCCAGGAGTGGAGGATATACAGAGATGAGGACAGGTCTCCAGGAGTAGAGGCTGTAGAGTGGTGAAGACACATCTCCAGGAGTGGAGGATATAGAGAGGTGAGGACACATCTCCAGGAGTAGAGGATATAGGGAGGTGAGGACACATCTCCAGGAGTGGAGGCTGTAGAGAGGTGAGGACAGGTCTCAAGGAGTAGAGGCTGTAGAGAGGTGAGGACACGTCTCCAGGAGTAGAGGATATAGAGAGGTGAGAACACGTCTCCAGGAGTGGAGGATATAGAGAGGTGAGGACACGTCTCCAGGAGTAGAGGATATAGAGAGGTGAGGACAGGTCTCCAGGAGTGGAGGATATAGAGAGGTGAGGACAGGTCTCCAGGAGTAGAGGATATAGAGAGGTGAGGACAGGTCTCAAGGAGTAGAGGCTGTAGAGAGGTGAGGACACATCTCCACAAGTAGAGGCTATAGAGAGGAGAGGACAGGTCTCAAGGAGTAGAGGCTGTAGAGAGGTGAGGACACGTCTCCACAAGTAGAGGCTGTAGAGAGGTGAGGACAGGTCTCCAGGAGTAGAGGATATAGAGAGGTGAGGACACATCTCCAGGAGTAGAGGATGTAGAGAGGTGAGGACAGGTATCCAAGAGTAGAGGCTGTAGAGAGGTGAGGACACATCTCCAGGAGTGGAGTCTGTAGAGAGGTGAGGACAGGTCTCCAAGAGTAGAGGATATAGAGAGGTGAGGACACATCTCCAGGAGTGGAGTCTGTAGAGAGGTGAGGACAGGTCTCCAAGAGTAGAGGATATAGAGAGGTGAGGACACATCTCCAGGAGTAGAGGATATAGAGAGGCGAGGACAGGTCTCCAAGAGTAGAAGATATAGAGAGGTGAGGACACATCTCCAGGAGTGGAGGCTGGAGAGAGGTGAGGACACATCTCCAGGAGTGGAGGCTGGAGAGAGGTGAGGACACGTCTCCAGGACTGGAGGCTGGAGAGAGGTGAGGACATGTCTCCAGGAGTGGAGGCTGGAGAGAGGTGAGGACACATCTCCAGGAGTGGAGGCTGGAGAGAGGTGAGGACACATCTCCAGGAGTGGAGGATATAGAGAGGTGAGGACACATCTCCAGGAGTGGAGGATATAGAGAGGTGAGGACACCTCTCCAGGAGTGGAGGATATAGAGAGGTGAGGACACATCTCCAGGAGTGGAGGATATAGAGAGGTCTCCAGGAGTGGAGGATATAGAGAGGTGAGGACACATCTCCAGGAGTGGAGGATATAGAGAGGTCTCCAGGAGTGGAGGATATAGAGAGGTGAGGACACATCTCCAGGAGTGGAGGATATAGAGAGGTGAGGACACATCTCCAGGAGTGGAGGATATAGAGAGGTCTCCAGGAGTGGAGGATATAGAGAGGTGAGGACACATCTCCAGGAGTGGAGGATATAGAGAGGTCTCCAGGAGTGGAGGATATAGAGAGGTGAGGACACATCTCCAGGAGTGGAGGATATAGAGAGGTGAGGACACATCTCCAGGAGTGGAGGATATAGAGAGGTCTCCAGGAGTGGAGGCTGTAGAGAGGTGAGAATTTCTCCAGCTTCTGGGATAAGGGTCCTGAGTCAGACTGGAGGGGTCTCCTCCTATAGCACTGTCTGGACCAGTGTTCCTCACTTCTTCCTCTGATTAAATTCAAGGGATTAGAGTCTGGCTATGACGGAATGACCTGGAGCCGACCTCCCCGTGTCCAGGCAGCCACCGAGCTCCTGTGGATTCAGTATTGTACTGCTCTGATCAGGAGGGGCACCGCGCCGAAAGCCCAACCTTTACCCTGCTGAGACCATACAACATACAGCAATCAGGAATCAGCCGGTGGCATCCACCGAGGGTATAAACTGCAGATAACAGACCATGCAGCGTCCTGATTATATACAGAATCACACAGATATATTACAGCCTCCTATAGACATTACAGACTATACGGCCTCCTATAGACATTACAGACTATACGGCCTCCTATAGACATTACAGACCATACAGCCTCCTATAGACATTACAGACCATAGGGCCTCCCATAGACATTACAGACCATAGGGCCTCCCATAGACATTACAGACCATACGGCCTCCCATAGACATTACAGACCATACGGCCTCCCATAGACATTACAGACCATAGGGCCTCCCATAGACATTACAGACCATAGGGCCTCCCATAGACATTACAGACCATAGGGCCTCCCATAGACATTACAGACCATACGGCCTCCCATAGACATTACAGACCATACGGCCTCCCATAGACATTACAGACCATACGGCCTCCCATAGACATTACAGACCATACGGCCTCCCATAGACATTACAGACCATACGGCCTCCTATAGACATTACAGACCATACGGCCTCCTATAGACATTACAGACCATACGGCCTCCTATAGACATTACAGACCATAGGGCCTCCCATAGACATTACAGACCATACGGCCTCCCATAGACATTACAGACCATACAGCCTCCCATAGACATTACAGACCATAGGGCCTCCCATAGACATTACAGACCATAGGGCCTCCCATAGACATTACAGACCATACGGCCTCCTATAGACATTACAGACCATACGGCCTCCTATAAGGTATGTGCACCCCCCTCCGCAGCAACATCTGTATGTGATGGACAGTCCCCACAGAAACACGGGGGGTTCCCCTTTAAGGCAGAGCCGCCATGTGTCTGGGAGCTCCGCATTGTGACACTGCAGCACAGACAGCTGATTCAGCACCGGGCACAAGGGGCACTCCGAGGTGGGCAGAGGCCAGAAGTCTAGGGGGTCCTAGCAGCGTTAGAGCACAGACTGGTGGGAAGGGTCTTGGAGTGAGCCTGATATGGAGGGTCTCTATGGGATGCCATCTCATCTTACAAGGGGGTCTGTAATTGGGAGGATGCATTCCTTCTGGGGTCTTCTATTAGACGTGCTTTATAGACATTACAGACCGCACTCTGGGGGGGGGGTGCCGTGGTGGGGGACCGCACTCTGGGGGGGGGGCCGTGGTGGGGGACCGCACTCTGGGGGGGGTGCCGTCGTGGGGGACCGCACTCTGGGGGGGGTGCCGTGGTGGGGGACCGCACTCTGGGGGGGGTGCCGTGGTGGGGGACCGCACTCTGGGGGGGGTGCCGTGGTGGGGGACCGCACTCTGGGGGGGGTGCCGTGGTGGGGGACCGCACTCTGGGGGGGGGGTGCCGTGGTGGGGGACCGCACTCTGGGGGGGGTGCCGTGGTGGGGGACCGCACTCTGGGGGGGGTGCCGTGGTGGAGGACCCCACTCTGCGGGGGGGTGCCGCGGTGGGGGACCGCACCCTGGGGGGGGTGCCGCGGTGGGGGACCGCACCCTGGGGGGGGTGCCGCGGTGGGGGACCGCACCCTGGGGGGGGTGCCGCGGTGGGGGACCGCACTCTGGGGGGGGTGCCGCGGTGGGGGACCGCACTCTGGGGGGGGTGCCGCGGTGGGGGACCGCACTCTGGGGGGGGTGCCGCGGTGGGGGACCGCACTCTGGGGGGGGTGCCGCGGTGGGGGACCGCACTCTGGGGGGGGTGCCGCGGTGGGGGACCGCACCCTGGGGGGGTGCCGCGGTGGGGGACCGCACCCTGGGGGGGGTGCCGCGGTGGGGGACCGCACCCTGGGGGGGGTGCCGCGGTGGGGGACCGCACTCTGGGGGGGGTGCCGCGGTGGGGGACCGCACTCTGGGGGGGGGTGCCGCGGTGGGGGACCGCACTCTGGGGGGGGTGCCGCGGTGGGGGACCGCACTCTGGGGGGGGGTGCCGCGGTGGGGGACCGCACTCTGGGGGGGGTGCCGCGGTGGAGGACCGCACTCTGGGGGGGGTGCCGTGGTGGTGCTTTGGAGGGGGTTCTGCTCAGTCTCGGGGGTGCGGCTGGCTTAGTCTTGGGAGGTCCTGCGCTGGGTAATTTCAGGAGGCACTCCCTGTGGCTGCTGCAGGATTAACCCCTGTATTGCTGTCTCACCCCGATACCTTACCCCTGGTCCCCCTACCTTTCAGAGAGGTGATTTCATGCTGGATGGAGCGGGAGGAGTCCATGCTGCTGTCCCCGGAGCCGTGCTGGACTGAAGTGATGCTGACGGCCGCCCTCCGCACTGGCAGCCAGCACTGCAGCCAATGACAGCACTGCAGGATGGGGCTGCGCTCAGCCAGTCACTGCAGCATCCCAGGACACAGGCACCGAGAGCGGGCGGACAATGGGAATACTACAGGGGGAGCAGGAGGAGGAGGGTCCCAGAGGGAAGCAGAATGCCAGGGTATAGAATAATACCAGTATATAGAATAATACCAGGGTATAGAATAATACCAGTATGTATAATAATACCAGGGTATAGAATAATACCAGTATGTATAATAATACCAGGGTATAGAATAATACCAGTATGTATAATAATACCAGGGTATAGAATAATACCAGTATGTATAATAATACCAGGGTATAGAATAATACCAGTATGTATAATAATACCAGGGTATAGAATAATACCAGTATGTATAATAATACCAGGGTACAGAATAATACCAGTATGTATAATAATACCAGGGTATAGCAGTATATATAATACCAGGGTATAGAATAATACCAGTATGTATAATATTAGTGTATATAATAATACCAGTATATATAATAATACCAGGGTATAGCAGTATATATAATACCATGGTATAGAATAATACCAGTATATATAATAATACCAGTGTATAGAATAATACCAGTGTATAGAATAATACCAGTATGTATAAAATCAGTGTATATAATACCAGTATATATAATAATACCAGGGTATAATAATACCAGTGTATATAATATCAGTGTATATAATATCAGTGTATATAATATCAGTGTATATAATATCAGTGTATATAATATCAGTGTATATAATACCAGTGTATATAATACCAGTGTATATAATATCAGTGTATATAATATCAGTGTATATAATACCAGTGTATATAATACCAGTGTATATAATATCAGTGTATATAATACCAGTGTATATAATATCAGTGTATATAATACCAGTGTATATAATATCAGTGTATATAATACCAGGGTATAGAATAATACCAGGGCCCTCTCTCCTTCTCTACCAGTCTGTAGCTCGTCTTCTTCCTGCTTAGTGCCCTTGTCTGTATTATGGAAGTGCACCGCTTATCAGATGTACAGCGGAAGGAAAGGCTCTATAATAATAATAAATAATAATAATAATATAATAGCACCAGTATATATAATAACGGCAGTGATGTGGCAGGAGCTCCTGTAGATGGACGTGTCCTGGCAGTGAATGTCCTCAGGACGAGGATCTGCGGAAAATCACTGCACAGCAGAGAAGCAGCCAACACCACGTACCGCACATCACAGGATTAGATACACTGCTCAGCAGACCGTACCGCACATCACAGGATTAGATACACTGCTCAGCAGACCGTACCGCACATCACAGGATTAGATACACTGCTCAGCAGACCGTACCACACATCACAGGATTAGATACACTACTCAGCAGACCGTACCACACATCACAGGATTAGATACACTACTCAGCAGACCGTACCGCACATCACAGGATTAGATACACTACTCAGCAGACCGTACCACACATCACAGGATTAGATACACTGCTCAGCAGACCGTACCGCACATCACAGGATTAGATACACTGCTCAGCAGACCGTACCACACATCACAGGATTAGATACACTGCTCAGCAGACCGTACTGCACATCACAGGATTAGATACACTGCTCAGCAGACCGTACTCCATGGCGGGTCGCAGTATGTGGGGCTCAGGACACAACGACCAGAGTAACGTCCCAGGTCACTGAGTCTATTGCTCCCTGTTATCAGCCATTTCAGGGGACAGGATGACTGTAGAACAGGAGAATACAGTCTATTGCTCCCTGTTATCAGCCATTTCAGAGGAGAGGATGACTGTAGGACAGGAGAATACAGTCTATTGCCCCCTGTTATCAGCCATTTCAGGAGAGAGGATGACTGTAGGACAGGAGAATACAATCTATTGCCCCCTGTTATCAGCCATTTCAGGGGAGAGGATGACTGTAGGACAGGAGAATACAGTCTATTGCTCCCTGTTATCAGCCATTTCAGAGGAGAGGATGACTGTAGGACAGGAGAATACAGTCTATTGCCCCCTGTTATCAGCCATTTCAGGGGAGAGGATGACTGTAGGACAGGAGAATACAGTCTATTGCCTCCTGTTATCAGCCATTTCAGGGGAGAGGATGACTGTAGGACAGGAGAATACAGTCTATTGCCCCCTGTTATCAGCCATTTCAGGGGAGAGGATGACTGTAGGACAGGAGAATAGAGTCTATTGCTCCCTGTTATCAGCCATTTCAGGGGGGAGGATGACTGTAGGACAGGAAAATACAGTCTATTGCCCCCTGTTATCAGCCATTTCAGGGAAGAGGATGACTGTAGGACAGGAGAATACAGTCTATTGCTCCCTGTTATCAGTCATTTCAGGGGAGAGGATGACTGTAGGACAGGATAATACAATCTATTGCTCCCTGTTATCAGACATTTCAGGGGAGAGGATGATTGTAGGACAGGAGAATACAGTCTATTGCTCCCTGTTATCAGCCATTTCAGGGGAGAGGATGACTGTAGGACAGGAGAATACAGTCTATTGCCCCTGTTATCAGCCATTTCAGGGGAGAGGATGACTGTAGGACAGGAGAATACAGTCTATTGCCCCCTGTTATCAGCCATTTCAGGGGAGAGGATGACTGTAGGACAGGAGAATACAATCTATTGCTCCCTGTTATCAGTCATTTCAGGGGAGAGGATGACTGTAGGACAGGAGAATACAGTCTATTGCCTCCTGTTATCAGCCATTTCAGGGGAGAGGATGACTGTAGGACAGGAGAATACAGTCTATTGCCCCCTGTTATCAGCCATTTCAGGGGAGAGGATGACTGTAGGACAGGAGAATACAATCTATTGCTCCCTGTTATCAGCCATTTCAGGGGAGGATGACTGTAGGACAGGAGAATACAATCTATTGCCCCTGTTATCAGCCATTTCAGTGGAGAGGATGACTGTAGGACAGGAGAATACAGTCTATTGCCCCCTGTTATCAGCCATTTCAGGGGAGAGGATGACTGTAGGACAGGAGAATACAGTCTATTGCCCCCTGTTATCAGCCATTTCAGGGGAGAGGATGACTGTAGGACAGGAGAATACAGTCTATTGCCCCCTGTTATCTGACATTTCAGGGGAGAGGATGACTGTAGGACAGGAGAATACAGTCTATTGCCCCCTGTTATCAGCCATTTCAGGGGAGAGGATGACTGTAGGACAGGAGAATACAGTCTATTGCCCCCTGTTATCTGACATTTCAGGGGAGAGGATGACTGTAGGACAGGAGAATACAATCTATTGCTCCCTGTTATCAGCCATTTCAGGGGAGAGGATGACTGTAGGACAGGAGAATACAGTCTATTGTCCCCAGTTATCTGACATTTCAGGGGAGAGGATGACTGTAGGACAGGAGAATACAGTCTATTGCTCCCTGTTATCAGCCATTTCAGGGGAGAGGATGACTGTAGGACAGGAGAATACATTCTATTGCCCTCTGTTATCAGCCATTTCAGAGGAGAGGATGACTGTAGGACAGGAGAATACAGTCTATTGCCCCCTGTTATCAGCTATTTCAGGGGAGAGGATGACTGTAGGACAGGAGAATACAGTCTATTGCCCCCTGTTATCAGCCATTTCAGGGGGGAGGATGACTGTAGGACAGGAGAATACAGTCTATTGCCCCCTGTTATCAGCCATTTCAGGGGAGAGGATGACTGTAGGACAGGAGAATACAGTCTATTGCCCCCTGTTATCAGCCATTTCAGAGGAGAGGATGACTGTAGGACAGGAGAATACAATCTATTGCTCTCTGTTATCAGCCATTTCAGGGGGGAGGATGACTGTAGGACAGGAGAATACAGTCTATTGCTCCCTGTTATCAGCCATTTCAGGGGAGAGGATGACTGTAGGACAGGAGAATACAGTCTATTGCCCCCTGTTATCAGCCATTTCAGGGGAGAGGATGACTGTAGGACAGGAGAATACAGTCTATTGCCCCCTGTTATCAGCCATTTCAGGGGGGAGGATGACTGTAGGACAGGAGAATACAGTCTATTGCTCCCTGTTATCAGCCATTTCAGGGGGGAGGATGACTAGCGTGAATATATTGATAGAGTCATAGATCTGCATATCGATAGCAGTGCTAGAGCTGCAGGACGTGTGTGAACAGGTGCCCAATATCCATATGATGGGAATCCTACCAGATTTCCCTGTACTATTATGAACTCCAGACTGTGAGGTTATACAGGCGGTATATCACACCGCTCCTCCACTGTCTGATCCGGCACATCCAGCAGGACACATGGTAGCAAGGCTGCAATGCAGTATAATCCTACATCAGTGACCTCATCATCGCGGTATGCTGAGGTCAATAGGGGGCGCAATGCTCTATTATAACACAGGATATAAAATATACTGAATAACACCAGTAGCACACAGCTATGATCGGTGTCTGCCGCTGCGCTGTCTACTGGAGTCTGGTGTAGTCTGAAATCCACCTCCTCTTTCATAATTGTTGTTGGTGCACCGCAGTCTGGGGGCGACGGGCTCGGGGCACCGCAGTCTGGGGGCGACGGGCTCGGGGCACCGCAGTCTGGGGGCGACGGGCTCGGGGCACCGCAGTCTGGGGGCGACGGGCTCGGGGCACCGCAGTCTGGGGGCGACGGGCTCGGGGCACCGCAGTCTGGGGGCGACGGGCTCGGGGCACCGCAGTCTGGGGGCGACTGGCTCGGGGCACCGCAGTCTGGGGGCGACTGGCTCGGGGCACCGCAGTCTGGGGGCGACGGGCTCGGTGCTGCGCTCACTATTCCACATTGTCCTCACCTCTTTAGGAGATTTGTAAAGCTCCATCCAAGCAGAATAAGTAGCCCCCCCCCCCCCCCCCCCCCATTCCTTCTGTGTAACCCCGGGGCCCGGCCCCTCCTGCAGTAAGACTATTCATCCCATCCCAGCAGGGAGACCACAGCGAAGGCCACCTTTTGTTGCAGCCACAGTCTCGGGACACTGAGTAACACTTCAACATGAATACAAACTGAGCGAATCAGCAGAAACGTCAGAACGAGGGCGGCCAAACAGAGCGAAAGAGAGCTGCCCAGCACATCGAGAGTTAATCAGCACTCAGGAATCTGGAGGATTTAAGGCTAGAAAACCTTATAATAACCAGCGGCACCTGCCCCTCACCCACATGAGGCACCTGCACACCTCCTCCTATATCAGTATCAGTCTTCACTGATGTTCTAGCATTGTATTCATGAATCAGGAAGCTCAGGGCAAACCCCTGAGAAATATCAGTCCCATGAGTTCTCCCATTATATAAGGAAGTTTATAGTTTTATTCTTACAAGGGATGATATCTGACAACCACCCATCTCAACGTGCCCAGAGCATGTTGTCATCCAGATTTCCCTGCACTGTGGTATGCACATAACACTCTACTGTTACGTAGATATGGTGTCAGTCTTCACTGCTGTGCTAGCATTACAATCGTGGACTGCATGAACATGTGACATTATACAGATCTCTATGTCATTCATGGCGCATGGAAAGCTGACAACCTTCTGCCGAGATTAGTGGTTGTCAGAGACCAGGAGAGCTGAGAACAGAAGAACGAGCCATTCATTATTGGACTCTATACCAGAGACAGGGGCTGAGAGTCCAGGGCGCTCATCCAGCTCTTCCTGGTGTAAAGGGCGGGACAGTGACATATACCACTATTATTTCAGACTGCGGTCATGAAGAGGTTAATAATAGACACCCAGTATATTGGGGGAGGGGGGGGGTAACACCCACAGTCATGAAGAGTGACCCTCTGTGCATAACAACACAACGGCGCCCTCTGGTGGTCACTTCTTCCTTAGCACAGCAGATGAAACACTGAGGCCCCCTGCCACCCAGACAGAGGGGTCCGTGGCACATACGTGGTCCCTGGGATTAGAAGACACTGTAGACGCTCCCGCCAGAACCGCTCTTACGGGGGACACTGGCTCACTGTGATGGGCTCTCCCCGGTTATGTGGCCTGTGGTGGTCCCAGGGGTCAACACCAATCAGACATTGAGGGTCCTGGACCACCGATGAGACAAGACCTGGAGTTCAGGCTCCACCATGGACTCTGACTCTCTTCCCTCCTCTCAGGTGTCTAAGCTGGTTTATCACCCTGATTAGATTGTAAGCTCTGCTGTCCACCCTCAGGCACAAGTCAATGCCCTGATCTGTCAGTAAATACCCAGTGGATGATGGAGGGAAACCGGTCATAACAAGGACCGAACCAGGAGGACAAAAGGGAGAAAGACCTGCAAAAGACAGGGACCACTCGGCTCCACATTTCTGCCAGCTCCACCATGTGCCCGGCCGCAGAGCTTACACTCTGCACCCCCGCAAGTCTGTTCACCGATCCCTCAGGTTCCACCATCATCACAAAACAACATTCAGGGTGAGAATCCCAGAGCTGCATCACTGAGGAGGGAAAATAATGGGGGTGATAGTTACTGTACAGTCCGGATATCTGCGAACACTACATGAAGTCTATTTCCACCACCGTGACAAATCTCACACAGGTCCAGAACTGCACTAATGGGACTGCAACTCCCAGCATCTGTCAACTACCCCCATTCTTCCTGTCTCACTCAGATGTGACATTTGTCCATCACCTGCTGTTACAAAGGCCATATGGTGGTGGAAACATGAGGGAGAGGGAGCTTCTCAACCTATAATACTGCCCCTATATACAAGAGTATAACTACTATAATACTGCTCCTATGTACAAGAATATAACTACTATAATACTGCCCCCTATATACAAGAGTATAACTACTATAATACTGCCCCCTGTGTACAAGAATATAACTACTATAATACTGACTCCTGTGTACAAGAATATAACTACTATAATACTGCTCCTATGTACAAGAATATAACTACTATAATACTGCTCCTATGTACAAGAATATAACTACTATAATACTGCCCCTATGTACAAGAATATAACTACTATAATACTGCCCCCTATATACAAGAGTATAACTACTATAATACTGCCCCTATGTACAAGAATATAACTACTATAATACTGCCTCCTATGTACAAGAATATAACTACTATAATACTGCTCCTATGTACAAGAATATAACTACTATAATACTGCCTCCTATGTACAAGAATATAACTACTATAATACTGCTCCTATGTACAAGAATATAACTACTATAATACTGCTCCTCTGTACAAGAATATAACTACTATAATACTGCTCCTATGTACAACAATATAACTACTATAATACTGCTCCTATGTACAAGAATATAACTACTATAATACTGCCTCCTATGTACAAGAATATAACTACTATAATACTGCCTCCTATGTACAAGAATATAACTACTATAATACTGCAACTATGTACAAGAATATAACTACTATAATACTGCTCCTATGTACAAGAATATAACTACTATAATACTGCTCCTATGTACAGGAATATAACTACTATAATACTGCTCCTATGTACAAGAATATAACTACTATAATACTGCTCCTATGTACAAGAATATAACTACTATAATACTGTTCCTATGTACAAGAATATAACTACTATAATACTGCTCCTATGTACAAGAATATAACTACTATAATACTGCTCCTATGTACAAGAATATAACTACTATAATACTGCTCTTATATACAGGAATATAACTACTATAATACTGCTCCTATGTACAAGAATATAACTACTATAATACTGCTCCTATGTACAAGAATATAACTACTATAATACTGCTCCTATGTACAAGAATATAACTACTATAATACTGCCTCCTATGTACAAGAATATAACTACTATAACACTGCCTCCTATGTACAAGAATATAACTACTATAATACTGCTGCTATGTACAAGAATATAACTACTATAATACTGCTCCTATGTATAAGAATATAACTACTATAATACTGCTCCTATGTACAAGAATATAACTACTATAATACTGCCTCCTATGTACAAGAATATAACTACTATAATACTGCCTCCTATGTACAATAATATAACTACTATAATACTGCTCCTATGTACAAGAATATAACTACTATAATACTGCTCCTATGTACAAGAATATAACTACTATAATACTGCTCCTATGTACAAGAATATAACTACTATAATACTGCTACTATGTACAAGAATATAACTACTATAATACTGCCTCCTATGTACAAGAATATAACTACTATAATACTGTTCCTATGTACAAGAATATAACTACTATAATACTGCTCCTATGTACAAGAATATAACTACTATAATACTGCTCCTATGTACAAGAATATAACTACTATAATACTGCCTCCTATGTACAAGAATATAACTACTATAATACTGCCTCCTATGTACAAGAATATAACTACTATAATACTGCTCCTATGTACAAGAATATAACTACTATAATACTGCCTCCTATGTACAAGAATATAACTACTATAATACTGCCTCCTATGTACAAGAATATAACTACTATAATACTGCTCCTATGTACAAGAATATAACTACTATAATACTGCTCCTATGTACAAGAATATAACTACTATAATACTGCTCCTATGTACAAGAATATAACTACTATAATACTGCTCCTATGTACAAGAATATAACTACTATAATACTGCCTCCTGTGTACAAGAATATAACTACTATAATACTGCTCCTATGTACAAGAATATAACTACTATAATACTGCCTCCTGGGTACAAGAATATAACTACTATAATACTGCTCCTATATACAAGAGTATAACTACTATAATACTGCTCCTATGTCCAAGAATATAACTACTATAATACTGCCTCCTATGTACAGGAATATAACTACCATAATACTGCTCCTATGTACAAGAATATAACTACTATAATACTGCTCCTATGTACAGGAATATAACTACTATAATACTGCTCCTATGTACAGGAATATAACTACTATAATACTGCTCCTATGTACAGGAATATAACTACTATAATACTGCCCCTATGTACAAGAATATAACTACTATAATACTGCTCCTATGTACAAGAATATAACTACTATAATACTGCCCCTATGTACAAGAATATAACTACTATAATACTGCCACCTATATACAAGAATATAACTACTATAATACTGCTCCTATGTACAGGAATATAACTACTATAATACTGCTCCTATGTACAAGAATATAACTACTATAATACTGCCTCCTATGTACAAGAATATAACTACTATAATACTGTCTCCTATGTACAAGAATATAACTACTATAATACTGCTCCTATGTACAAGAATATAACTACTATAATACTGCTCCTATGTACAAGAATATAACTACTATAATACTGCTCCTATGTACAAGAATATAACTACTATAATACTGCCTCCTATGTACAAGAATATAACTACTATAATACTGCTCCTACTGTATATACAGGAATATAACTACTATAATACTGCTCCTATGTACAAGAATATAACTACTATAATACTGCTCCTATGTACAAGAATATAATTACTATAATACTGCTACTATGTACAAGAATATAACTACTATAATACTGCCTCCTATGTACAAGAATATAACTAGTATAATACTGCTCCTATGTACAAGAATATAACTACTATAATACTGCCTCCTATGTACAAGAATATATCTACTATAATACTGCTCCTATGTACAAGAACATAACTACTATAATACTGCTCCTATGTACAAGAATATAACTACTATAATACTGCTCCTATGTACAAGAATATAACTACTATAATACTGCCTCATATGTACAAGAATATAACTACTATAATACTGCTCCTATGTGCAAGGATATAACTAATATAATACTGCTCCTATGTACAAGAATATAACTACTATAATACTGCTCCTATGTACAAGAATATAACTACTATAATACTGCTACTATGTACAAGAATATAACTACTATAATACTGCCTCCTATGTACAAGAATATAACTACTATAATACTGTTCCTATGTACAAGAATATAACTACTATAATACTGCTCCTATGTACAAGAATATAACTACTATAATACTGCTCCTATGTACAAGAATATAACTACTATAATACTGCCTCCTGTGTACAAGAATATAACTACTATAATACTGCCTCCTATGTACAAGAATATAACTACTATAATACTGCTCCTATGTACAAGAATATAACTACTATAATACTGCTCCTATGTACAAGAATATAACTACTATAATACTGCTCCTATGTACAAGAATATAACTACTATAATACTGCCTCCTGTGTACAAGAATATAACTACTATAATACTGCTCCTATATACAAGAGTATAACTACTATAATACTGCTCCTATGTACAGGAATATAACTACTATAATACTGCTCCTATGTACAAGAATATAACTACTATAATACTGCCTCCTGTGTACAAGAATATAACTACTATAATACTGCTCCTATATACAAGAGTATAACTACCATAATACTGCTCCTATGTACAGGAATATAACTACCATAATACTGCTCCTATGTACAAGAATATAACTACTATAATACTGCTCCTATGTACAGGAATATAACTACTATAATACTGCTCCTATGTACAGGAATATAACTACTATAATACTGCTCCTATGTACAGGAATATAACTACTATAATACTGCTCCTATGTACAGGAATATAACATCTATAATACTGCCCCTATGTACAAGAATATAACTACTATAATACTGCTCCTATGTACAAGAATATAACTACTATAATACTGCCCCTATGTACAAGAATATAACTACTATAATACTGCCACCTATATACAAGAATATAACTACTATAATACTGCTCCTATGTACAGGAATATAACTACTATAATACTGCTCCTATGTACAAGAATATAACTACTATAATACTGCTCCTATGTACAAGAATATAACTACTATAATACTGCCTCCTATGTACAAGAATATAACTACTATAATACTGCCTCCTATGTACAAGAATATAACTACTATAATACTGCCACCTATATACAAGAATATAACTACTATAATACTGCTCCTATGTACAAGAATATAACTACTATAATACTGCCCCTATGTACAAGAATATAACTACTATAATACTGCCTCCTATGTACAAGAATATAACTACTATAATACTGCTCCTATGTACAAGAATATAACTACTATAATACTGCTCCTATGTACAAGAATATAACTACTATAATACTGCTTCTATGTACAATAATATAACTACTATAATACTGCTCCTATATACAAGAATATAACTACTATAATACTGCTCCTATGTACAAGAATATAACTACTATAATACTGCCTCCTATGTACAAGAATATAACTACTATAATACTGCTCCTATGTACAAGAATATAACTACTATAATACTGCTCCTATGTACAACAATATAACTACTATAATACTGCTCCTATGTACAAGAATATAACTACTATAATACTGCCTCCTATGTACAAGAATATAACTACTATAATACTGCAACTATGTACAAGAATATAACTACTATAATACTGCTCCTATGTACAAGAATATAACTACTATAATACTGCTCCTATGTACAGGAATATAACTACTATAATACTGCTCCTATGTACAAGAATATAACTACTATAATACTGCTCCTATGTACAAGAATATAACTACTATAATACTGCTCCTATGTACAAGAATATAACTACTATAATACTGCTCCTATGTACAAGAATATAACTACTATAATACTGCTCCTATGTACAGGAATATAACTACTATAATACTGCTCCTATGTACAGGAATATAACTACTATAATACTGCCCCTATGTACAAGAATATAACTACTATAATACTGCTCCTATGTACAAGAATATAACTACTATAATACTGCCCCTATGTACAAGAATATAACTACTATAATACTGCCACCTATATACAAGAATATAACTACTATAATACTGCTCCTATGTACAAGAATATAACTACTATAATACTGCTCCTATGTACAAGAATATAACTACTATAATACTGCCTCCTATGTACAAGAATATAACTACTATAATACGGCCCCCTATGTACAAGAATATAACTACTATAATACTGCTCCTACTGTATATACAGGAATATAACTACTATAATACTGCTCCTATGTACAAGAATATAACTACTATAATACTGCTCCTATGTACAAGAATATAATTACTATAATACTGCTACTATGTACAAGAATATAACTACTATAATACTGCCTCCTATGTACAAGAATATAACTAGTATAATACTGCTCCTATGTACAAGAATATAACTACTATAATACTGCCTCCTATGTACAAGAATATATCTACTATAATACTGCTCCTATGTACAAGAACATAACTACTATAATACTGCTCCTATGTACAAGAATATAACTACTATAATACTGCTCCTATGTACAAGAATATAACTACTATAATACTGCCTCATATGTACAAGAATATAACTACTATAATACTGCTCCTATGTGCAAGGATATAACTACTATAATACTGCTCCTATGTACAAGAATATAACTACTATAATACTGCTCCTATGTACAAGAATATAACTACTATAATACTGCTACTATGTACAAGAATATAACTACTATAATACTGCCTCCTATGTACAAGAATATAACTACTATAATACTGCTCCTATGTACAAGAATATAACTACTATAATACTGCTCCTATGTACAAGAATATAACTACTATAATACTGCTCCTATGTACAAGAATATAACTACTATAATACTGCCTCCTGTGTACAAGAATATAACTACTATAATACTGCCTCCTATGTACAAGAATATAACTACTATAATACTGTTCCTATGTACAAGAATATAACTACTATAATACTGCTCCTATGTACAAGAATATAACTACTATAATACTGCTCCTATGTACAAGAATATAACTACTATAATACTGCCTCCTGTGTACAAGAATATAACTACTATAATACTGCTCCTATATACAAGAGTATAACTACTATAATACTGCTCCTATGTACAGGAATATAACTACTATAATACTGCTCCTATGTACAAGAATATAACTACTATAATACTGCCTCCTGTGTACAAGAATATAACTACTATAATACTGCTCCTATATACAAGAGTATAACTACTATAATACTGCTCCTATGTACAGGAATATAACTACCATAATACTGCTCCTATGTACAAGAATATAACTACTATAATACTGCTCCTATGTACAGGAATATAACTACTATAATACTGCTCCTATGTACAGGAATATAACTACTATAATACTGCTCCTATGTACAGGAATATAACTACTATAATACTGCTCCTATGTACAAGAATATAACTACTATAATACTGCCTCCTGTGTACAAGAATATAACTACTATAATACTGCTCCTATGTACAAGAATATAACTACTATAATACTGCCTCCTGTGTACAAGAATATAACTACTATAATACTGCTCCTATATACAAGAGTATAACTACTATAATACTGCTCCTATGTCCAAGAATATAACTACTATAATACTGCCTCCTATGTACAGGAATATAACTACCATAATACTGCTCCTATGTACAAGAATATAACTACTATAATACTGCTCCTATGTACAGGAATATAACTACTATAATACTGCTCCTATGTACAGGAATATAACTACTATAATACTGCTCCTATGTACAGGAATATAACTACTATAATACTGCCCCTATGTACAAGAATATAACTACTATAATACTGCTCCTATGTACAAGAATATAACTACTATAATACTGCCCCTATGTACAAGAATATAACTACTATAATACTGCCACCTATATACAAGAATATAACTACTATAATACTGCTCCTATGTACAGGAATATAACTACTATAATACTGCTCCTATGTACAAGAATATAACTACTATAATACTGCCTCCTATGTACAAGAATATAACTACTATAATACTGTCTCCTATGTACAAGAATATAACTACTATAATACTGCTCCTATGTACAAGAATATAACTACTATAATACTGCTCCTATGTACAAGAATATAACTACTATAATACTGCTCCTATGTACAAGAATATAACTACTATAATACTGCCTCCTATGTACAAGAATATAACTACTATAATACTGCTCCTACTGTATATACAGGAATATAACTACTATAATACTGCTCCTATGTACAAGAATATAACTACTATAATACTGCTCCTATGTACAAGAATATAATTACTATAATACTGCTACTATGTACAAGAATATAACTACTATAATACTGCCTCCTATGTACAAGAATATAACTAGTATAATACTGCTCCTATGTACAAGAATATAACTACTATAATACTGCTCCTATGTACAAGAATATAACTACTATAATACTGCTCCTATGTACAAGAATATAACTACTATAATACTGCCTCATATGTACAAGAATATAACTACTATAATACTGCTCCTATGTACAGGAATATAACTACTATAATACTGCCTCCTATGTACAGGAATATAACTACTATAACACTGCTCCTATGTACAAGAATATAACTACTATAATACTGCTCCTATGTACAAGAATATAATTACTATAATACCGCTACTATGTACAAGAATATAACTACTATAATACTGCCTCCTATGTACAGGAATATAACTACTATAACACTGCTCCTATGTACAAGAATATAACTACTATAATACTGCTCCTATGTACAAGAATATAACTACTATAATACTGCTCCTATGTACAAGAATATAACTACTATAATACTGCCTCCTATGTACAAGAATATAACTGCTATAATACTGCTCCTATGTACAAGAATATAACTGCTATCATACTGCCTCCTATGTACAAGAATATAACTACTATAATACTGCTCCTATGTACAAGAATATAACTACTATAATACTGCTCCTATGTATAAGAATATAACTACTATAATACTGCTCCTATGTACAAGAATATAACTACTATAATACTGCTCCTATGTACAAGAATATAACTACTATAATACTGCCTCCTATGTATATGACTACTATAATACTGCCTCCTATGTATATGACTACTATAATACTGCCTCCTATGTATATGACTACTATAATACTGCCTCCTATGTATATGACTACTATAATACTGCCTCCTATGTATATGACTACTATAATACTGCTCCTATGTATATGACTACTATCATACTGCCCCCGTGGACTATCTCTTATGTACATCAGGTCGCAGTCCCAGTTGTTATGCTATCCGCACACACTTCCTAATGGCGGTATTCAGTATAGTGGCGGTTGGTGTATTTCTAGGCGGCTCTGGGGTCTCCACGTGTAGACTGGGGGTAGCACTCCAGTGACGAGTCTCGGCAGCTGGGAATGAGCTCAGGACTATTCCTGGGACAGACGTCAGGTCCCTGCGGCCGCTTTGATACATAATAACACTGAACTCTGGGGGTCTGAATGGCGGTGGGGAGGCTGCACCCACAATCTGTCCTAGGGGGCGACGTTCCACCAGGAGACTGAGGTCACAGGGGGCAGGAGGCTCCACACAATGACAGGACTGCCGGGGTCTGACATGACGGCCGCACTGTAAATAGCCACTGGCGCCTCCGCCATGATCCCGCCATATAATCCCCCCCCCCCCCCACACACACACAGGAATATCCCGGCCCCCCAGAGGTGAATGGTCTCATCTACACAGACGGGAAGAATCCGTCCAAGCAGACGATGCCATGACATGCATACATCATCAGGACACTTTTCTGGCTGAGGATGCATGGTAACAGTTATGTCCACACACTGAATCTACTATATGCTTCCCCCATGCTTTACACTGCAGCTGGACTATGATTCGCTTACTTTCTTGCTGGAGTCCGACATTCTGTGAAATTAGTTCAACATAACTTCATGGTTGAGCTGAGAGATTCAGGCTGCTGTTCTTTCTGCCCCTCATGCTTTACACTGCAGCTCTGCTTGTTCAGCAGGAAGTCAGTGTAGAGACATTATTACATCACAAGGACCGAAAATTGTAAATTGAGAGTAACTGAACCCTCGAAGAGAAGAGGATGACCAGGAAAGTCCGCAGATATCTGGAGGGGAGGGGCCTCAATAAGGGGGAGGAGTCTGGATAGTTTTAAAGATCAAATGAAACCTGATTTGTACTAAATGACTAATAATATTTACATGGGGAGTCACGTGACCTTGATATATCAGCTCTGATAGGCTGGAGAGGCCTGGGGAACAGAGACTTAAAGGGGATCTCTAGGATATGCCCCCATTCTCCAACCGCTGGGACGGAACCAGCAAAGTGGTGGCTGAGGACCCCGATCCGGCCACCACTAACCGCGCTCCCACAGAAGTGATCGAGAGCGCACCGCGCAAAACCCGCCACCGCCCCCATTAACTTCTAAGGACCCGACGGCCTTATAGAAATGAATGGAAAGCGGCTGCGCATGCGCAGTACACCCTCCACCACATTCGGGGCTCCTATCAGACAATGGGGCATATCCTTAAGATATTCCCCCATTGTCTCAGATGAGAATATTAAGGAACGCTCATTACTAAATGACTGCAGACAAGCTGATCCGGGGTCCGATATTAATACAGGGGTCTGGTCTGGGGTCCGATATCAATACAGGAGTCTGGGGTCCGTTACCAATACAGGGGTCTGGTCTGGGGTCCGATATCAATACAGGGGTCTGGTCTGGGGTCCGATATCAATACAGGGGTCTGGTCTGGGGTCCGATATTAATACAGGGGTCTGGTCTGGGGTCCGATATTAATACAGGGGTCTGGTCTGGGGTCCGATATTAATACAGGGGTCTGGTCTGGGGTCAGATATTAATACAGGGGTCTGGTCTGGGGTCAGATATTAATACAGGGGTCTGGTCTGGGGTCCGTTACCAATACAGGGGCCTGGTCTGGGGTCCGATATCAATACAGGGGTCTGGTCTGGGGTCCGATATTAATACAGGGGTCTGGTCTGGGGTCAGATATTAATACAGGGGTCTGGTCTGGGGTCCGATATTAATACAGGGGTCTGGTCTGGGGTCCGATATTAATACAGGGGTCTGGTCTGGGGTCCGATATTAATACAGGGGTCTGGTCTGGGGTCCGTTACCAATACAGGGGTCTGGTCTGGGGTCCGATATCAATACAGGGGTCTGGTCTGGGGTCCGATATCAATACAGGAGTCTGGGGTCCGTTACCAATACAGGGGTCTGGTCTGGGGTCCGATATCAATACAGGGGTCTGGTCTGGGGTCCGATATCAATACAGGGGCCTGGTCTGGGGTCCGATATCAATACAGGGGCCTGGTCTGGGGTCCGATATTAATACAGGGGTCTGGTCTGGGGTCCGATATTAATACAGGGGTCTGGTCTGGGGTCCGATATTAATACAGGAGTCTGGTCTGGGGTCCGATATTAATACAGGGGTCTGGTCTGGGGTCCGATATTAATACAGGGGTCTGGTCTGGGGTCCGATATTAATACAGGGGTCTGGTCTGGGGTCCGATATTAATACAGGGGTCTGGTCTGGGGTCAGATATTAATACAGGGGTCTGGTCTGGGGTCAGATATTAATACAGGGGTCTGGTCTGGGGTCCGTTACCAATACAGGGGCCTGGTCTGGGGTCCGTTACCAATACAGGGGCCTGGTCTGGGGTCCGATATCAATACAGGGGTCTGGTCTGGGGTCCGATATTAATACAGGGGTCTGGTCTGGGGTCCGATATTAATACAGGGGTCTGGTCTGGGGTCCGATATTAATACAGGGGTCTGGTCTGGGGTCCGATATTAATACAGGGGTCTGGTCTGGGGTCCGTTACCAATACAGGGGCCTGGTCTGGGGTCCGATATCAATACAGGGGCCTGGTCTGGGGTCCGATATTAATACAGGAGTCTGGTCTGGGGTCCGATATTAATACAGGGGTCTGGTCTGGGGTCAGATATCAATACAGGGGTCTGGTCTGGGGTCCGATATCAATACAGGAGTCTGGGGTCCGTTACCAATACAGGGGTCTGGTCTGGGGTCCGATATTAATACAGGGGTCTGGTCTGGGGTCCGATATTAATACAGGGGTCTGGTCTGGGGTCCGATATTAATACAGGGGTCTGGTCTGGGGTCAGATATTAATACAGGGGTCTGGTCTGGGGTCAGATATTAATACAGGGGTCTGGTCTGGGGTCAGATATCAATACAGGGGTCTGGTCTGGGGTCCGATATCAATACAGGAGTCTGGGGTCCGTTACCAATACAGGGGTCTGGTCTGGGGTCCGATATTAATACAGGGGTCTGGTCTGGGGTCCGATATTAATACAGGGGTCTGGTCTGGGGTCCGATATTAATACAGGGGTCTGGTCTGGGGTCAGATATTAATACAGGGGTCTGGTCTGGGGTCCGATATTAATACAGGGGTCTGGTCTGGGGTCCGATATTA